>NW_028300879.1:5877500-6130000 GCF_049000335.1 Polistes dominula | reverse complement strand
TCGCGCGCGTCTCTGTCGCCTCTCACCACCAGCACCAGCACCACCACCACCACTAGCACCAGCCTCAGCACCACAACCACCACCACCACCACAAATACCAATACCATTATTACTGGTCCAAGGCGCCACCTCTTTTCTTCTTCTTCTTTTACTACTACTACTACTACTACTACTCATTCTTCCTTTTCTACCCTTTACATGCTCCGGCAAAATCGAATGCTTTAACTTTGATTTCAATGCCCCCCCAAAATACGTTAGAATTCTAAAGAATTATTTGGTATTCCGAAAGAATATTATTATTATTATTATTATTATTATTATTATTATTGTTATTATTGTTAGAAAATTCTGAGAATGGTTTCTCGATGTATTGAGAAGGAGGTCATTGATTACGTTCTCTTTATTTCGTATTTTCTAACTGGCGCCCTGTATTACCAAATAACCTTTGACTTCTATCATTTGATTATGTCAGCAAAATCTTGGAGAGAAAGAGAGAAAGAGAGAGAGAGAGAGAGGTTCTTTGAGAGAGCCCATTATTTCTATCACATCTCCGCCCATCGGTCACACTTTCTGTTCGTTGATACGTTGTATGTATGATACGACGACAATGCAACCCTTCTTAAAATCAAACAAACCCAGCCTATCTATTCGCATCGAACAATTGATAATCATGTAAATTATGTACTCTGTTATGTTTCAATTGTTATTGCAAATAGATTGAAATTATGAAAATTTATCCCCTTGAATACTAAATTATTTAAACATTCGAATGCATGTATAACAGATTTAATTTATTGCTATATGGATTAATATGTAAAAGTAATACATTTTATTTGGAATATATTTATATTGGTGATATAAATATATATTTTTGCAACAACATTTCAATTACAAAATATAAATAAATATATATAAATGAAACAAAAATAGAAATATTTATACATTTTATATATATTTTATTCATTATTTATATTACTAAATTTTTTGAAGATTTTTATGTATATATAACGAATTTAATTTGTTGCTATATGGATTAATATGTAAAGGTAATACATTTTCTTTGGAATATATTTATATTATAATATATAATATATAATATATATTATAATATATAATAAAATATATAAAATATAAAAATATAAAAATATAAAATAAAATATAATATAATTATAAAATATATAATATATATTATATCTTATATATTATAATATTGTATATATATTTATATAATATATTTATATTTTATTTGAAATATACATTTATATTGCTAATATAAATATATTTTTTTGCAACAACATTTCAATTACAAAATATAAATAAATATATAAATATAAATATTTACATATATATAAGTATCTGATTATTAGTTTAACAACAGAAAATAGAATTCAGTTTGATAAACAAGGCCAGTCAAGGTTTCACCTTTAAAGTTTATTATGCCCCACCTACCCTTGAGAATCTTATTCCCTTTGTCTTCGAATGTTATAAACATGTGTAATCTCTATTACATACATTCTTAAACTATCGAATTCTATTTCTACAATAAATATACTCGATAGAACTTAAACTATAAGATTTGTTAATCTGCAAATAGGATTAGAAACATCTTAGGTAAAAAATATATTAACAAAAGTAAGGATATTAGAATAGGAATCCTAGAGAGGGTAAAACACATCAATGGACTAAATAGATTATGGTGAATGGAGGCGCGGTTACAGTTTCCTTTCCACTGGTCTGACCATTTCAAAGCGTTTCGACATGACGTCAAAGTTAAACACGTTAGACAAGCGTCGACCATGCAAATTCACGAAGTGCAAAAGGCAAGTCTTTTTTACTTGCAACCCTGTCACTATAACGTATAAATAATAGAATATATATTTTAAGTTTTACTACAAAAAAAAAATAGCCTTTGACGTAATCAAACAGTCTTTACTATTGTTGTAAGAACAAAGTTACCTGACTAAATTTTATATCAAAACCACCTTTCCAAATTGTATCCGATAGAAGATAGATACCATTGAATTAATACCTTGTTTAAATAGCTAACATTTTGTAGACATTTAGAAAAAGAAAAAAAATATATTATAAAAGATTAAGAAATATATATATATATTTTGAAAGAACATCACGTTCGAAATCTCAAACTAATCTACTAATCCGTTGAAACATGTAACACCAGGTAAGACTGTTTGTCGGCATTCAGTCGAAACACACAAAGATAATACCCTAGCAAAAGAGAAAGAAGAATATCTCTTCGAAAGGGTTCCACACGGAGAAGAAGAGAAAGAGAGAAAGAGAAAAAGAGAGAAAGAGAGTGAGAAAGAGAAAAGGGAATCGTGAACGCCGACGATACACGTCGCACACGCGCTCACATCAGAGACCGCAAGGCGAGAAAAGAAAAATGACGAAGAGAGACCTCGGCGGCCTGGCGTCGTCGTGTGCTGTTCGAAGGCGAGAGGGACGACGCTTTCGCAGATTCCACGTGAGATACCTGCGGCATTCTTCGTTCTGCACCAGGCATTAAGCCGGATGCACATTCGTCGTGGACAACGCACACTGAATTCGTTTCCAAGAAAAATATCGCACGCCGGAGAAACAAATTTTACGGCAGATTTTGTTTACCACCCCTACCCTCTCCCTCCCCTCTCACCCTCAGCCTCCCTCTCCCCAATCTACCAATACGAAATCACCCTTCCAAAACACACCTTTATTCTGGCCTTGCCCTCTACCATCCAAGTGACACCTTTGACATAATCCCAAGCCCGCTTCATCGATTCACACTCATTCATAAAAGGAAAAATTTCATTCCATTGAATTGACTATATATATATATATATATATATATATATATATATATATATATATATATATATGCATTGGAATGTTTATTGTATAATGTTATTATTTTTTCAAATTTTAAGTTAAATTATATAATTTAAATATTTCTATATCGTATTATTTACTAATTAAACAAATTGGCAGAAATCTCAAAATCAGATAAAATTAGTTAATCCTTTATTAGGTTTTTCTTTTAACCAAAGGCACTAACCTAAATTTATAAATATATATATATATTTTAAATCTTATTTATTTTATAATAATAAAATAAACTGTAATATAATAATACAGTAATAGTAAAATAATACAATAATGTGCAGTAAAATATAGTTACAGCATATACTCTTACACACTTTACAGTATATACAGTATTATAGCAAAAAAATAATACAGTAAAAACAAACTAAAATATTACAATAATAATAAATACTGTATAATATATATACTGTATATATATTATACATAAAATAATAAATACTGTATAATAATACAGTTATTAACTAGTTTATATATATATAGGAGCTTTTTAATATTTCTTTAACTCTAATGTAAGTTATATTTAATATAACATGCCAAAAGTGTTCAAAATATACTGTCATAACTTTTTTTACTTGACAACACGGCATTATTAAGAAAATTTGTTTAAATTATCTGATTTTAAAAAGAAAATATTCTACTATTCATTGTTATAAGATTACATATATTTTTTGAAATGAAATTCTTCAAATGAAATGTACTCAGTTTCAGATTACAAAGGATTGACAAGTTTCCACATAACTTGTCGTAATTATTTTGATGACGAAAAGAATATAAATAATTGATCCAAAATTCATATGAATTTTAAATGTATATTATACAGTATTAAGATTTATGTCTAATAGTACTTAAAACTAATCGACTATTTTATGTAAGTGATATATTCCTTTTGTTAGATCTCCATGTAACACTGATTATCTGTAGAACTCCCAAGTAGAGTCAATCAGGTCTATAAATTGTTCCAATTAATCTTACTTCATACAAATAATCTTCCAATTGCATTTGCTCTACCTAAACAATTAGATTCTTAAAATGTTTTTCTTCTATTATTGTTATCCTTCTAATTTATAAATTGAGTATCGATTGAAAACTTCTATTTTATAACAAACAAATCATCTTAACTGTAATTACAATTTTCTCTCATCATCACCACCGTCATCATCATCATCATCATTATTATCATCATCATCATCATCATCATCATCATCATCATTATCAAGAACGTGTGATTTCCTCGATACACGTTAATCGATCTTCATTACATCGATTCATTGCAACTACAAAGGGAGAACATGCTCGACAACAAAAGCAAGTCTTTCGTTACGCTCCGAGAAACGTGATGAAGAGTAGAAAGAGGAGACTCGTCTCTCTCTCTCTCTCTCTCTCTCTCTCTCCCCTTTCTAGAAAGGGATGAGAAAGAGTAAAAAAATAAAAAAAAAAGAATAGAAAAAAAAAATATCGTAATTCTTCGTTGGAACGGCACACCGAGTTGCTTTTGTTGCGGTTTGACGATCGAATTCTAACGCGTCTCGCGTTTTCGTCAGGTATCCTTCGAGAAGAAAAAGGAGAGAAAGGATGAAGGACGAAAAAGAAAAAGAGATTAAAGCAAACTTGAAAGGATCGTCTGACCGACGACTATTCATAATCAGGAATGACAAATCTAATAGATTCTGGCGCCTTGGTGGTCATAAGTGTGAGAATAAAAAATTTGGAAAGGAATGAGAAGAGGACTCTGAGAGGTGTGTTTCTATTGAATGGATGTAACACCATGAAAAGAGAGAAAAAGAAAGAGGGAGGGAGAGAAAGAAAGAGAGAGAGAGAGAAATGTGGCGTCCCTTCTGGACCACGTTTAACAATGATATCCTTCCTTCGTTGGACTCTGAGACCGAAGAAGAAATAAAGTCAAGCTTGTTGTTGGTCAGACTATAACGCGACTCCTCGCACAATGCACATTGTCGTAGCAAAGGAATGCGGTGAGTTTCGCATTGTCGATGTATACCGCACACCTTTTCAACATCTTGCAAAATCCTTAGAGGATTTCACAAAATTTTAACAAACTTCTTCAAAACTGGTAATACTGTAACTGTACCTATTCCAGTAAAATAATTAACAATCGATCATTTATTTGCAAAATTTTGATCTTACTGAAAATTTATTAATATTAGTTAATACTATTAATAATAGTTAGATCTATTTAATATCTGTTCAACTACATTGTATAATATTGTTTTTAAAATATATCTAATAATAATTAATAATTAATAATATCTAATATAATAATTATATTATATTAGATTAATTATAATTATATTATATATAATATATATAATATAAATATACAATAATTAATATTAATATATAATATAATTAATTATATATATATATATAATAATTAATAATAATATACAATATTTTAATAATATTGTTAAAAATACTGTATGATACATAATGACATCTCACAGTTATCATATCAGTTTGTTTACATGAAAAATATACTAGTCATAAAAAACATATAGATTGAAATTAATCAACCCTAATTTATTATCATATCAATCTATAATACAAAAAAAAAAATTCATCCCAATTTTGAAATTCGGAATGCGAATTTAAATTGTTAAGAAAAAAAAAGTGCAAGAATTTCTTCGAATTTATTAATCTCGTGAAAATCTCTTGAAATACCTAAACCTAATAAAGAAAAAAAGGCTAAGAACAAATTCGAAGAAATGCTATTATGCTAGTACCTTTATTCGTTTGAATTGCAATACATAAGAAAAAAAAGTGTCTGGACAGACAGAATAATCCTGGCACCAAGCTTTGTAGCACGTTTTGTTCCATCAAATATTCCATGCCCAAAGGATCGTTAGAAAAAACGATCCTTTACTAACAACCAACAAGGATAAGTTTTCTAACTTTCGTAAGCTATATATAGTTAAGGATAGTGAGAAGAAAAAAGAAAAAAAAAAGTAAAAAGTCTACGCAACAGTTGTTTGTTGCTTGGCACGTCGACTGAACACAAATCGGTTTACGACCTTTCGGCGCCTTTTCACCCACCTGCTGCTCTTCGTATTCTTGACGGTCTTCTTTCAAAATGTACCTAGATGACTATCCTTCCTAACCGTGGGAGTTACGCTATGTGAATATATGTGTTTTAGTCCTTTCCTCTTTCCTTCCGTTTATTTCTTTCCTATTTGCTTTCACGTATCGGTGTCACTGACAAAAGAAACAGATTTATCTCTTTTATGGTGTTAAACTGACAAACATAACACATTATTTTTTGTTTTCTTTTTTAACCTGATACTCATTTACATATGTCGAACCAACCACAATGACTAATGTTGAAATTTATTTTAAGTTTTTTCTACCGAATTGAGTAATAAGTAATATTGGAAATTTTCAGCTTAAAAAATATTTAGTGTTGTGTTTATTAAAATTATAAAATATTAAATATAAAATATTAATTTTATTATATTATTATTATTATTATATTATATTTAAATATTTATATATTATATTAAATATATATAATTCAATATATATTATTATTAATTAAATATATATTATAATATTTAATTTATTATTTAAATATATATTATATAATATATATAATATATTTTATTATTTAATTTATTATTATATATTTTAATATTTATTAATATTAATAAATATATATATAATTATATTATGTATATAATTTGTATTATATATATTTATATAATATTATATTTATATTTATATTAAATATAAATAATTTATTAATAATTATTTATTTATTATAATTAAATAATAACAATTTATTAATAATTAATTATAATAATAATGAATTTATTAATTTAATATAATAATTTATTATATTAAAAAATATAAATAATATATTTAATATATATATATATATATATTCATAATAATTTCAATAAAGTATAATAAAATATAAAATGTATTTTTATCTTTTAATAAATTAATAAATAAAATCATAACTAACAATGTTAAATAAAATATACTAATAATAATAATAATAATATTTATATAAAATATCAAATATTACCTAATAAAATATACAACTCTAGTATGTCCACACATTATTTATTTAAATATAATATACTAAACCCTATAAATAAAAACCTTTTATTAATAAGCTGATAAATATTTCAATATTATTTATTAATTAACCTGTTAAATAAATATGAGCGTATATTAAATTATATTTAAAAAAAAAATAGACGTGAGCAGATCACACACGGTAGAAGTAAAAGCTTCCAAAAAGCAAGCTGAAATACTCGAAATTAACTTCGGATGTTCGGATTACACATGCGCGACATTCGATGTGTCATATAAACAAAACCTAATAAAAGAATTTTGATAGAAGACCAAGGTGTCAGTTTGAAGGTGAATTTCGAGTAAGGCGATCCTCCCAATCATATATACTGGGTGTTTTTAATTAACAATACACATTATTTTCGATTATTTAACAATTATTTGAACATTTTAATACACTCTAATTATATTTTAGATTATTTTAACGCATATACACATTAGGTTTAAACATTCCATAACTTTGAACATACATTAAAATAGAAAATCATTTTGATATGAACATATACTCGCAATCAGTGTTGTACAATGCTTATGTTTATTAGACAAGAGTGGGGGAAATTACTGCATAAAGAGTAGGCCGAGATAATATTAAACAAATGTATACTATTTTCTATCCCATTCTTCTCCAGACTAATTCCTATAGGTACATATATGTATGTTTGTCTCTTTTTAATGACGTATTACCGTTTCAACGATTTCCAAATCATCCCCGATTCTAAAGAAGCCCAAGTAGCACAAAAATATTGAATACAATATTGAATAAAATAATTTTAAATTAATTAAATTTATTAATTAATTAATATTATGAATTAATTGTAATTAAATACAATAAATATTGAATACAATATTGAATATATGATCGGTCTGATTGATCGTTCAACTAAGCCTGTTACAGCTTCGAACAAAGAAAATAATTTTCAATACAATATTGTATTCAATATTTTTCAATATTTTCTGCTACTAGGGAGTTTTCACTTGAAAAAATTCATAAATATAAACAAACAAAAAAAGAAATGAAGATATTATTTAGAGTAAAATAATAATAATAATAGTAATACCGGAAATGTTTTTGCTATTCGATAGATGTAGGCAATATATCGATTTAGTTTGAAGGAGGCATTGGAACGAAGAATCTGTGCCATGTCGCGTAAACACACTATAATAATAATACTATAAATACGCCGCTCTCGGCGAGACCAAACGTATGCAGGCGCCGGCGCCGCCGGTCGCGTACATTATACGCTCCGGGGAAGCATTATCCGTCCCACGTAGTATCCAACATTACTCGCTCTCCTACTCATTCTTTTATCTCTCACTCTCTCACTCTCTCATTTTATCTACCGTTTCGTTTCAACTCACCAAACTGACCGGATCACACTACGGTGTGAGAGCTGTAACAGGCTTAGTTGAACGACCAATCAGACCGACCGATCACATCTTTTTATTTGTGTCCACCAATTAGTCTCTTTTTAATATTCAATTCGAAATATCTTCGATCTTTTTGAAAAGATTACTATTTAAGATTTGACTTGATTTATAGTCCTTCAATATTTACAATTTTTATTTCCGATACTCCGTAGTTACATGTAAAAAAGCTATACTCTAATCTATAGTATTACTATATATAGTAATTTAGTATTACTATATACAGTATTACTACATTATACTATATTACTAATTACTATATTATTACTATAGTATACGATATTATACTATATTACTACTATATGTAGTAATACTATATATATATATATATATAAATTACGTGTCACGTTGTTTGTCCGCACTGGACTCCTAAACTACTGAACCGATTTTTATAAAATTTTACACACTGTATGCAGTTTCATCCAACTTGAAAGATAGGATAGTTTATATCTCAATTTATAATCACAATATTATTTTATTGCGAATTATTTGTTTATTAACAAAGAATCATGATAATCTCTGTTAGTTCGACAAGATTCTAACATATGGCGGTATAAGGTAATTCGTTGACTTAAAGACGTGTGTATCAGACTGATTGTGAACCACAGCAACGCGTGGCGGGGCATCCTTAGTGTATATATATAATATAGTATATAATATATATAACAGGACATAATCCTAACAAAAAGATGATGAAGAAGAAGAAGATAGTATATAATATAGTATATATTATATTATTACTATATTATACTACATTATACTATATTACTAATTACTATATAACTACTATATGTATTAATACTATATATATATAATGACAATATTATATATATAACGTATAACTTAGGCCTAAAAAAGTTTTACAAACATTCTATGTAAACTAATAAATAATTTTGTAGTTATAAAATCAAATAATATATTTTTAAAAAGATATAACACAGTGTATTTTAGCTTGAATGACATTGAAGGCTTAATTACTATGATGTATTACATATCATTGATGGAAATACCATCATTGTTTTGTAAAACCTAATGAAATTATTGAGGAAGTTTTTAAATGCATGTTAGTTATATAATTATAGACATTTAATTTTCTCAGACAAATTTACGATTAAGTTTAAGTAATTATACTTACATTGAATATAACTTTATTCAAGTATATATTGAATGTTTGTATTTCTTTTTTTTTTCTTTCTTTTTTTTCTATTTTTTTTACAACATAAGTAGTGTAGAAGTTCGAATGAAGAGTTTGAATAGATTAGCGGTAGTAAATAGCGGAGCCAACTTCTTCAGCATTTCGAAAGTATACTTTACACGTTATTTTACCTAGCATAAATTAGCAAGGCAAGTTGTAGCGCTTAATTACATTGATTTCAACTGTTTTTATACATATACACATACATTCATATATGAATATATACATACATACATACATACATACATAGAAAGGAACGCTTATTCGTCTCACGTCGAGACTTGCGTCGGTACTATACATTTCTTTTATTGCCAAGTGCAATCCTGTATTAACATAAGATGCAAATATTCTAGAAAGAGAGAGAGAAAGAGAGAGAAAGAGAGAGAGAAAGAAAAAAAGAAAGAAAGAGATAGGTTTTTACTTATGCACACATCGTTCCTGCTATTATTCAAAATGGGAGCCGTCGCGACGATAAGGTCGCTTGGATAGGTGTTGGATTTATTGCACGATTAAGATGAGAGAGCGGTAAAAAAAAAAAAATCAAACAGAGAGAGAGAGAGAGAGAGAGAGAAAGGGAGAGAGGGAGGAAAAGAGAAAAAAAAATTTAACACATAGAAAGGGAAGAAGGGAAAATAGGTCGGCAATAACTGCAACGAAACAATGCAAACTGACGTGTTATGAGACAGAGAGATAATGAAGGGTATAAATAACATGGGAGGAGGTGGTTCGTAGCGTTACTCGACTCTAAGATAAACTTGCTCTCTTGAAAAAAAATCATATCGTTTACATATATGCTTATGTAGTAGGAATAATAAGAACTAAAACAAAATCTGTACAATTACAATATTACAACATTTAATTCTTTTTTATTCAATTTATTGCTCAACTTAAACGTTTCTCAATCTATTTTCAATTGGCTGGAAAATAATAGTTGCTTCTTTATACTTACTAAAGTAAGACGAGTCATTAATTTGTAAGAGGTTTATATAAATTCGAGTAAAACGTTCTATCAAATTTGCATTAAATGAAGTATCCTATAAAATATATATAATATTATATATACATATATTTAATTACATATTATACTATAAATATTATATTATGTATATATAATAATATATTTTAAATTATATATTATACTATATAAATTATATTATATATATATATATATAATAATAATATATTTAATTATATATATTATACTATATTACTATATATATATATATATTATTATACTATATTACTTGTAAAATATATTGTATATAATATATATACAATATATATATTGTAACAAAAAGTATGCATATCTATCAATAAATAATATAAGAATTATTGTCAATATAAAAAATATTTATTTAAATTATTATTTAAGGTCATTTATTTAAAATTATTTATCTTTTTACACTATTAACTATTTATTAATAGTTTTTTTTATATAAAGTTATATATAGTTTTTATTAAATATAAAAAAAGAAATGATTATTATTATTAGATTATTTATTTAAATGGGGTAACTAAAAATTCGAAAATTTTATTTTATTAAACAACCCCATAAAATTGAATAAAACATTAGATATAATCGTGTTAAAAACATTTAACATGCATCCTTGCAAAATAAAGATAGCTATTTTTGAATAAATCTATTATTAAATCTGTTTAATAGGATTTACCTGTAAATAGACATTGTATAAGATAATAATTATAAGCAGAAGATTGAAAGGGTAATTAGATTGTAAAGTGACGTGGTCAAGAAAGATCGAAAGACCTTATGCTTGCGGTATCATCGATACGATAGGTTCTATTAAAAGCTTATTATACGGCATTCAACATAGTGCAAATACGCCGTAAGCGCACGGATATTCAAATGAGAATGCAGTATGCAAAAACATATATATAGTATATATATATATATATTGAATTAGTCAATAAATAATGTCGGAATTTTTAGTAAAAAATATTCTAGCATAAGTTTTATTTAAACACAAAGTACTAAAAAATTTCAATACAATAAATACTACATTTTATGTTATTTTATTTAGATATATATTAATATAAGATACTTAAAATTTAATAATATATTACAGTCTTAATATTAAATATTATTTATTTATTATATAAAATTTAATAATATTTATAATTATATAATATTAAAAATATTTAATAATATTTCATATTAATTGTATAAAAATATTGCTGAGTATTATTTTTTACAATTAGATGAAATTCAATCAAAATTTTATGAAATACTAAACATTTTCAATACAAGAAAATTACTATTGTTATTTATTTAAATATAAACTATTCGAAATTCTGACATTATTTATAAGATAAATTAATTAGACATATATATTATATACAGGGTGTCAAAGTTTTACACCTACGCTAATGTTGACCGCCTACGCGAATACATGTTTGACGCCTCTGTAGTATGCCATTTAGGAGATGGTACATTTTTTTGTTGATTTCTATTAATTTCTGCATCCCTTATTCGTTCTACCACATAACATAAAATTAAATATTAAAGTTAAACATTATCTTTGAGTAGTACATTTGAAAAGTTTTACAATTTATGTTATAAATTTGAAATAAAGCCTTAAATGGATGACTTATGTTTAAATAACATTTTTTTTCTTTTTTTTTTTAATATAGACTACACTAACAATTTCTATTAGAAAAAACCTTTGATACACCCTGTATATACAACATTTATAAAATTATATTTATAAAATATATTATATTATATATATAATAAAAAATATTTATATATTTATATATATATATATATATATGATATTATTATAGTATATACATATAAAAAGTAATTTATTATGTATGGTATTATGTATGTATACTTTTGTTATTATGTATGCATATACATATAATTCCTAATCGTTGTTAGACATATATACGTAAATATCGAATTTGAAGTTGTGCTTTCTCGCCACCTACACATGTAATACATAGGCCACTCTAGCGCGTGCCATTCTTCGACGTTTTATGGCTCGTACTTGTAGTCGAACGATGGGAATGTTGGCGCCATTTGCACAAACACGTGACACATACTTACACATACCGTGTGCGCGCGAGTACGCACATCAGATACGCATCTCCATTTACACATACATATATATACACAATAAAAGAGTCAAGTAAAATCCGCATCGATCCAATCTCACAATCAGGTTCATTCTACCGAGACCATACTAGCACAACCATGTCCGATTTCTATCAAATACTATACACCATGCTTCTAATACTGATTAAATCTTTATCAATGTCTACCATAGAATCTTTCTTTTCTACTAATTGTGTAGAAGATTTTATTTTTATTTGAAATTGAGGACGAGGAAAAAGGGGGGAAGGGATATTTTCTCTGTCTTCTCAATTTCTCTTTTTTTTTCTTCCCCCATGTTTCCAGACTAATTTATCTTCAAATTTACGGATCCCCAAAATATCTCCGTTATTTGTGGTTTTATAGACAGAATCCTTCCTTATGTGATGAAGTTAACTCTAATTTGAAAGATCACATGTACCGATAAAATCATTTTCTTTTTTCTTTTGTTTTACTAAAATCATTTTTTGTAAAGCATTGTTTTTTTTAAACTAAATCATATTTTTTTTTATTGGTATATTAATTGATCCATGGCGTATACGCACGTGCACACGTTTGTATACATGAATATGGCCACGATCGTGTATGTGTAGAATCGATCTCAACTCGAGAACTTGTAATAATATTTTTCCAATGTCCAAAGTGAATTGATAACCGTGCTACCTTCTCGGGAAAACATAGAACCCAGGCATGTAAACTCATACGTTGGTTTATTCTTACCAACGTGTATATTGAAGACACTAAAGAATTTTCTCGATATATTTTAGGTTATGACGTTTACTTAACTCAAATTTGATTGATCATATATCTAAGAAATTTTCAAATTGTACTAATTTGATTTGACTAGAATTTTATTCAAAAAAATTTTATTTATCGATCATTCGAATGAATATCATTGAATCCATTTTGTTTTCGTTTAAAAAAAAAAAAAAAAAATTCAGTATTAAAAGAATCAGTATCGTCTGTTTGTTATAAATTTATCTCAAATAATTCAAATAAAATATCTAAGATTTAATAAATCTCTTGATTGAAATAATTTTGAAAATTTGATAAATATTTGTATTTAAATATAGATATATATACTATAAGCATATCTTCAGATCGACGCCATTATAATACTAAGGCGACATCGTAATGGCCGACTTACACCTAAAGTATCTTGAAAAAATTCAACTTCGTCGGTATTCAATCCGACGATCGATCAAATAGATATTATTTAAGCAAACTAAAAAATTATTTAAGTTTTTTTTTATCGACAGATATTCTTAAATTTTGTGCTATTATTATAAAAATTAGTAAACATTTTTTAATTGAATAATTTGCCTTTAAGGAAAACAAAAGTCCAACAAAGTTGGAGTTAAAACAAAAAAAAAAGATTATCGTTTGACAAGCTCCCTGTCGATCGTTGTTCTACATTTTGCGATATCTGTCCTTGTGCGACACAGCACTCATTTAAAAAGTATTTATCAGTAATGGTGACATGTACGCATAATTTAAATTTATCATTACAAACCGGACAACGACAGTACGTAACACTACTCAGCAATAGGTTAAAAAAAATATATATGATATATATATATATATATATATATATATATATATATATATATATATATATATATATATATATATATATATGAGTAACACATAATGCAGTAAAGGAAAATTTCAAAAAGCATACTTATTAAAATAAACATGAACAAACAATGAATAAATGTGATACAAAATTATTTCATTTCTTTAGCTGTTTCTCTTTTTCTTGTTTTATTAATTAATTTTTTTTTGTTCTCGTCATTGACCTAGAAACAGATAAACAAATTCAATGTAAACTAATTAATTTTAGTTATAACCTCAACTTTACTACGATCATTAGTCTTAAATAATTTTTGACATTAATTTTAATTTAAGTTATTTTTTTATGTTTATTTTTAAAAGAAAAAAGTAAAAATTCTTTAGCCATCTTTAACAGAACTCTAAATTTTATCCGAATAATTTACAAGATCTTTCATCAAACAATTATCATAATTAATTCGACATGTAAAATATCAAGAAATTATTTCGAATTTTTCTTTCAATATTTTTATCACTCGTGATATATGTAATCTTAATATTCCAACAATATTATATTCGAATAATAAATTCTTTCAAAGTACGTCGTTATTTATTTTTGTTATTTATTTTTGTGAAAAAATCCGTTTTTAACGCCATCGTTATTCCGCTAGATTTCGCGTCGATCGCACTCGTGAACACGTGACATTTGGCGCGATAAAATAAAATTGTCTACTTTCAAATTAGTATTATCAAAAAAAAAAAAAAGTATTGAATAATTTTTCTCAGACGATAGAAAAGTATTGTATTTAAAGTTTTATATTTAAAAAAAAGAAAAACTATAAATTGAGTTTACCTTAATATATATTTATATATATATATGTAATGCATTTGTTAAAAATCAACAACATAAGCACGCGTGTATGAAAAGATGTAAATAAGAATTACATATATACGAAGAGAGAGCGAAGATTACAAATGAGAAAATGTCACGACACTGAGGTCAAGCTTAGCAGTTAAGAATTGCGAATGCAAATCGTCAGGATTGACCCATTTATCATTTACGTAAAAACAATAAATAACTCTCCGTGATTCTGTATTATATACGGGGTGTCTCAGCTAAATTGGATCACCTGAATATCTCCTATGTATACAATCGTATTAAAAAAACAAAAAGAAACTTCAAAGGAAGAAGTAGCACATTGTAAAGAGGAGTGGTTGGTGGGGTGGCAGGACTCAAAAAGCTGAAAAGATTTTTCCTCAAGGATATTTTTTAACGAAATTTCATAATTATAGATGTTTCTTTAAATGGAACTATATATTTTGTTTGCGATATTTTTATAAAGCATGAAACCAAAAAAACAAATAAAAATGATCTTCATGATATCATTCCGATCATTTATTTCTTACATAAAAAATTGTTAACTTTTAATTCATGAACATACATATACGTAATAAAGATTTCAAAGAAAAATCTGCGACATTATTCTACTTTAGGTATTTCAATGATGTATATATATATATATATATATATATATATAATAATTCTTAAAAAGAAAAAATAAGAAGACAACTTACTCGTAACAAATTAATGTATAAAATTAGTAGATATAGAAAAAAAAAGACTAGAAAAGTATCTAAATGAAACATGCTGTATGGAGTGCAGTCTTCAGCAATGAAAAAATTATTAATCGTATTTGCAATTGAATTGAGATTATTAGGAATTCTGTTTTTCTTGTTCCTTAAACTAGAAACACAAATAAACTAAACATTAGAAAAATGTTAATCGGCATGGTATAAAAGATTGTTTATATAATCAGCCAGAAATCTTAGTTTTCTTAATTTATGTTCAGTATGCATACGTTTCGAGACTTTCTATCTGAAGACTAATCAAGTTAAAATGAAAAAAAAATCATGTTATACAATAAACCATTCAATGGCAAATAATACATGGACTATATAAAGCACAATTACAGTATATTTCACAAGTTGTTTAAACATTCATACATAATTATACGAATTTTCTGCATGTGACGAAAAGGCGATACTGTCAATTAGGGGGAGGATTAGTTAATTAAAAACAATTTATTTTAAAAGGAGAGAAGAAGAAAAGAAAATAGATATTATAGGACGTCGAGAAGAAGGAGGATTCGTGAAACGGCTTCAAAATGATGATATAGAAGGCTGATATTTGCCTATTAATCAGCCAGGATCTTCTGGCGCTTAAAGATTGCGAGGCCTATCCTCTCTCATCGACGTGAGAGATTTTTCATTTATTTTTATTTCTCGATTCTTTTCCTAAAGAATAATCTTATTTTTATCGTTCTTTCTTTCTTTTTTTTTTTTTATTTATTTATTATTATTATTTTATTTTTTTTTCTTTAATAATTAACCTGAATTTTTTTTCCGCTATGGTCGCTGCAATAATTTCGGAATGTCGACGATTTGTTTTCTTTTCTCTAATAAAACCTTTTTTATCAAGGTGTAATAAATAAATGATATCTCTTTTACACTGAGATTAATATTCATATGATTGGCTCGCTGTTTTGTGTTAGTTCAAGCAGGTGGAGGAGGGTGCAATTACTGCACCTGCTATTACACACACACAAGCGCGCGCGCGTGCATAGAGCTAACGAAACAATCATATGTAATTTATATTATAATTTCGAATTTATTTTTATCCCTTTCAAAAGTCTATTTAGTGAAAAAAAAAAAAACTTAAAAAAATAGAAACGAATTTGTTGTGTGTAACTAGAAACAGTAAGTCATTGCACCGTCAGTTATTTTAACTCTCTGCTTCTATTTAAACTGATGGGCCTATAAAACATTTTGCAATTTTTAATGGACAGAGCAACATTCTCTCACCATCTATTGATCACATTTTATCATCGTATTTATATAATGTAATGTACAATATGCAGCTACATTATGATAATCAGTATGTCCAACGCATTCAAACTGACAACACCGTGGGTACTTTACGCATTTGTCTTCTTCTTAAATCTTTTTTTTTTTGTCAAAGATATTTAAATTATTTAATTAATTAATTAATGTGTATTGTATGTTTCAAGAGTTTAGGTACTTTAATACAATTATTTCAAGTTTTGTTCCACATTTCTTGCGGTATCTCTGTGTAAAAAGTGTAACTATAATGCTAATGTAATAATAATTATAATAATAATTTGCTCAAGGCAATAGTCCTGTGTGGTCGTTCGATGGTGTGTGCTCACGACCATTTTTCCCCACTCCCCTCCCCCCAAAACTTCATCTGGCACAGTAGTGACAACATATGATAACCTGTTCACCCTCCACTCAAGATCCAAAAGATCTTGCGCTTCGCACACAGTGTTACTGCTCTTTTTTAAAATATTATTCGTTCGTGGGAGGGGGGACGGGTGTGCAGCTGTTTTTTTTTTTATGATGTTAATATAGCAACTGAATGTTGACAAAATAACGTTCCGATTAGCGGTTGGCATTTTTTAGTTGATTGGAGAGCCAATCTAGACCCTCATAAAGTCCATCTCCACTTGTGGCGCACGTTGCTTGTATGTACCAATTACGATTACGTAAAGAATGCAAACCCAATTTATCAGTTATTTCTGCAGCGTTCATTGCATTTGGCAGATCCTAAAATATATTTATTACATAAATAACACACAATTATTTAAAGTCATTATTTTATATGTATATATATAATACTTACTTGTTTATTAGCGAATATTAAAAGTACTGCATCTCTGAGCTCATCTTCTGCTAACATTCTCATTAACTCTTCACGTGCCTCGCCAATACGTTCTCTATCATTACTATCAACGACAAATATAAGTCCCTAAAACAATAAAGTAATGTGAGTCATTTAAAAAATCAATTATAAATAACTCCTTAAAGTAATCTGAAAAATATAACAGAAAGAAACAACATACCTGTGTATTTTGGAAGTAATGCCGCCACAAAGGTCTAATTTTGTCTTGACCACCTACATCCCATACAGTAAAACTTATGTTTTTATACTCAACTGTTTCTACATTGAACCCTGTACAAAAAAAACTATTTCATTAGTTCAGTATATTAGAAGTTAAATAAGAATAATTTGATAAAAGCATTGATCCTTGAATGATATAATGAAATATTACGTAATACATATATAGATAAAACAAAAACATATGTTTATATTTACCTATAGTAGGAATTGTTGTAACAATTTCCCCTAATTTTAATTTGTACAGAATAGTTGTTTTACCGGCAGCATCAAGGCCTACCATCAAAATTCTCATTTCTTTCTTGCCAAAGAGGCCTTTAAATAATGTTGCAAACATATTCCCCATGGTTGGTATTAGTTATGTAGATACCTGTAACAAATGTCAATTAATTAATTAAATATTTAAAACTATCTTTTATACATTGAATATTACATTTCAATCATTATCGTTATTCATTTCAAAGATCGCAGTCCATTGTATACTATTGCTCCAAATGTTTATGGAAACCTATAAGAATCCTAATTGAATATCCTACTAAAATATACCAAATAAAAAAGTACCTATTGAATCGATTTTAATTAGAAAAATATTTTATTATGCCTAGAATAATAATATAAGATGCGTAAAATACGTGACACACAATTCTGTCACAGTGCCATTATTAACTCAACATATAATTATACATAATTATACATATAATATACATATATATGTATTTATATATTATTATTTACTATTTCTATCAACAAATGAGATCTATATATAAAGGCTGCAAAGAACATTTATAATCACGATTTTATGGAATAAGATAATGACATCAAAAAGAAGTCCATTGTACTAAGAAAAGTAACAAAAAACCAAACAAAAGAAATACGCTATTGATGGTACCTTTCCAAAGTTAAATGCCCTAACTCATATTAAATGCCCACGCAAGAAAGGGACCAAATTTTGGCTACGTAAACCTTATAAGCTCATGAACGCATAGAAATTTATCATGTACTTGTCAATCAAGTCTAACAAGTTAACCTGAATACCACGATATAGAATATATAGTATATATAGTATATATATATATATATATATATATATATATATATATATTGTATGTATGTATGTATGTATATGATATGTGTATATATGCATAATATATATATATATAAAAATTGATTAAAATAGAAAAATGATCTACTGAAACATATAGTACGAATTTGGTGGAAAGTAGCAGAAAAACAGAAAAATATGAAGAAAAAAAAAGAAAAAACTTGTGGAGGCACGCACGAGATGATCACGCTGCGCGCTATTGATTCTCATTTTAATACATCGCTATGATTATCAGACTTGCATACCCTTATATATATATATATATATATTATATATATCTTTAGAGTGCTTTGCTGTAGGTTTATGCACTTTTAAAATGTCTTGGCTACTTAATATGCCAATATCGCAGTATTGCAAACAAGGCGTGGAATATCGTGCGGTTTACGAAGCCACTGCGTACACCCGGTTGTCTGTCACCTTCGACCTACTCCCCAGCGAATCGTCAAAGGTTCCACGCTCAAACTTCCATTATTTATTAAACTTGGCCTGATTATTGAGAACCCTTTATAACGACACCTTCCACGTATATATATATCACCTTTACGTTACTTACGTTTCAGTAAAAAAGACTATTTTTCACGAGAAACGATAAAACATAAAACCAACACTCTCGAAAAGTACCGTATGTCAAAATGGCGGACGTGGAAAGGATTCATGCTATATGCCACGTATAGGGTCCTCGAAATTCTCTTATTGGTTAAGCCGATCACGTGATTTTCAAAATCTATTTCGTTCAAATAAACTCTGCTAGGTGTCATGTCAGTCTCGTTCACGCGTGTCATCTTAAATCGTTGTATTTGATTGGTCGAAAAGATTTCGCAATGCCGTTTCTAATTGGTCAATGATTTTTTATTTATTAGGATTAGTAATAATAACACATGAGCATAAAATTGCTCAGTTCAACGACATAAGTGTATGTTATATATATTTTTATAGATATATATATATAGAATTCTTTGAATTATATGTAGAATAAAATCAAATATCTAGTTTTAGTAAAGTTAAAAGTGTGTACTTTGATAAAAAGTATTATTAATTTGTAATAATTAAATATAAATATCAATATGTCGGCTATAGAAGTAACTGATATAAAAATTCCTTTTAAATTTCATACAGAAATACATGATGAATTAAAAAAAGATTTTCAAAAAATAAAAATTAATAATGTATATATAGAAGAAGCAGAGGTTGAGGTAAATTTTTCCATCATCTTTCAATTTATATTTTTACATTATATAAAGTTATAATAATTAAATTTACATTTAGAAAATATTAAATACTTTGTATAAATGGATCTATAGTACGCCAAAAAATACAGTTTATAGAGTTAATTTGTTAAAAACTACGGCCCAACAAGTAATAGAGCATTTAAATAATGTATTAAAGCAGGTAAATAAACATTTATTTAAATAAGTACATATCTTTACAGTTATATAATTCTAAAGAAATTATAATATTTAGCAGTATGTAAATCGTATGCCAACAATAACAACATTCCCTCATTTATCAGAAATAATTACAGTACACAGTTGGGACGAATCAATAAATTTAGATTTATCGAAGCGGTCGAAAGAAGTTATTGTTGATGCAATATGTGGATCAGCTGTATTAAGAGGTTCACATGTATTTGCTCCAGGAATTTTAGGAATCCCACACGGTGAATTTTCTAATAATTTACCTAGTTATTTTTAATGTGTTAAAGTATACAAATAACAATATTGTATTCATTAGGTTTAAATATAGGAGATGAAGTAAGTGTATTTGCGGATACTGTTGGGTGTTGTAAAAAAGGATTACTTAAACCATCCGAAGTCGATAGTAATAATAAAACATTCTTGGGTAATGGAATTCTTCTACAAACAAGAGAAAGTATTATTTGTAATAACGGACAAAGTGCAAGGTAGAATGTCTTGATAAAATAAAAATAAATAAATATTAATAAAATTGTAATATAACTTACGTAACTTTAGTGGAATTGCAGTACATATGAATGATGTCATTTCTCGACTCTTACAATTAAATAATAATTCAGTACCTGATGGATGGGCATTATTACAAAATTTACCATCAATTCTTTGTACTCGTATTCTAAATCCACAACCTGGAGAAATAATTCTTGACATGTGTGCGGCACCAGGAAATAAATGTACACACATTTCAACCCTTATGAAAGGAGAGGTAGAAGATTCATATAATTTATGTATATCCATTTAAAAAACTAACACTTAAAAATAAACTGTGTTATATTTTTTAGGGTACTCTAATAGCTCTTGAAAGAAACAAATCAAAATTAGATAAACTCCAATCAAACTGTGATAAATTCTCAAGTGGTAATGTAAAAATCTTTTGTTATGATTCTACAAAAGCTTGTAACAAAGATGTAAATCATTCAAATATTAACGATGGGCCACCGTTTAAAGAAAATAGTTTTGATCGTATATTATTAGACAGTCCATGCAGTGCGTTAGGACAAAGACCACAACTACTTAATAAAATTACTGCTGTGCAGCTTCGCTCATATGTATCTATGCAAAAATCATTATTTTCAGCAGTAAGTTTGATCAAAATTAAAGAATTCAATTTTTTTCATTTTCTGTCATTTGAATTATTTTTCATTGTATATATAGGCTGTTCAACTTTTAAAATCAAATGGAATCTTAGTATATAGTACTTGTACTATAACAATAGCTGAGAATGAAGGTATTGTCTCGTGGGCTTTACAAAAATATCCGTATTTAAAATTAAAATCTATCAAAGATCAATTAGATATGAAAACATTTACACACACAGGATATTGTATTGACGGATTAACAGAAAATGAATCAGAATACCTACTTAGGATAGGACCTGAACAAGATTCTATTGGTTTTTTTGTAGCATGTTTTACTAAATAAATTATAACGAAAGAATAAAAAAAATATCATTTTATTAACCTTTTGAAAGTATTAATAAATAAGAAGCATACGTATACGCTTTCGAAGATCCATCAATATAGACTACTAGAAAACGGACTTGTGAAAAATCTTTCGATTTTGTTTTTTTTTTCAATATAAATAAGAAAACTGGTGAGTAATATTAAGATTTTGTTTATAAAATATTAAATATTAAATATTAAATTTAATGTGCAAATAAAAGTATTTGTTCACATTGCAAAAATTGATTATACCGCTCTTAATGTCAATGACAGGTGCTAAAATAGTATTGCCAATTGAAGAAAAATTGCATTGAAATTTAAATGATTTTAAATTTATACATTTTTTCGATATTAATAAGAAAAAACTTATATTATCAAGTATTATTAAAAATTTCAAATAATTTTTGATGTATAATAGAAATTCGTTTTTCGTAAAAAAAGAAAATACTAAACTTCTTAATTGACTAGTTACCGAAATTGCGACCAATCATATTGCAAGTCCACTATAAAGTTTAAACGCGCGAAAATTATTCGTTTAATTACGTTGAAAACATAAATTTTATTATGGACGAAAAATAAACTGACGTGTAATTTTTTATTAACATTTATATGAATAACAAAATGAAAACGAGAAAATTGAATAAAAAAGAGCTATTATTTTATTAATTTATTGAGAAAGAAACCATAATGGAAATTTCAAATGAACATAAATACATAGGTAAGAAACGTTGTAATGAAAATTGCACGAGTTTTATTAATTTTACATGAAAACTTACGTTGTTACTAGAAAAAGTTTAGTATAATGTCTATGAAATAAAAAATCTTTCCTTTCATTACCGTTTGTTCACAATCATATTTATTATAGAAACGAAAAAGAGATAAGAAATAAATGTAATTCATGGAAACAATGTTGCAAAAAATGGTGGTAAACCTGATGCAAGAGCGAAAGATAACAATACAGCAGTATGGTATAGATAGATGAATAGATAGAAACATAGATGGATAAGAATGAAAACCATGCGCGTGGAAAAAAAATAGAGAAGAAGAAAGGAACAAGGTATGGTTGGTTCTGAAGAAACGTATAAAATGCTTCTACGAAGACATAGAGTAACGTTAATCAATAAAAATAGACATCTTGTCGACTAATCGGAAATAAATCTATTTCTAAGTAGAGGGAGATAAAAGTAAGTAGTTAAGAAGAATGAAGTTTGAGTAAACGATTTATATGATCATACTGTGAAAAAAGATAAAGAACAAAAGAGTGAAGAAAAAATAAAGAAAGAAGAGAGATTAAAGAAGAAAAAAAGAAAGAAATAGAACTAATTAAAATAGAACATTTGAAGCGTATATAATTTTGAAAGCGGACGATTGGCCGGCCTGAAGGGATTTGGCAGTTGCCCCAAGATGGCGAACTCGGTTGGCGTGCGACGGGCACGAGCTGAAAAGTATCGAGAACGCGAGAAATTCGTGATCCTGTGTTAAACCAGGAGTACCAAGGACATTCGTGGAAAGAAGAATATTCAGTGAGAAGAAGGGATCGCTCAGACACGAGAGGTAGGAAGAATATCAGTGACATAAGTGCGAATTTTCTTTGCGCGGCACGGGCCGAAAAGCCGCGCCTATCTATCGCACGCACTGCCAAGGTGCGCGCCCGATATCTCCGTCCTTTTCTCTTTCTCTCTATCTTGCTCTTTCTTTTTTTTTTAATCTTTCTATTTCTCTTTAATATTTTTCTCTCCCTCACTTTCTCAATTACTCAATTTTTCAATTTTTCATTTTCAATTTTTTCATTTTCAATTTATCAGCTGGTTCCTTTTATTTGGCACATCCCAGACCTTTTCTCCCTCCGAATGTCCCGGACGTATTTTTATCCTTAACAATTATATGAAAAAGATCATCTCTTCCCTTTCTTACTCCTTCTCTCTCTCTCTCTCTCTCTCTCTCTTTCTTTTTCTCTTTCTCTATCTCTTTCATTGACCTTACAACCCTCGATAACGTTTTCTCTTTAAATACACAAATGTCGTGTTTAAAATGAAATTAACACGATGAAGTAATTTTAAGATAATGCCCAAGAGATAAAAGAGTTATGTACATATATAGTATTACTTGCTCAATGTTCTGCGCAAGGTAGATGCGGAAGAGAG
The DNA here is from genome assembly GCF_049000335.1 of Polistes dominula. Classification (NCBI taxonomy): domain Eukaryota; kingdom Metazoa; phylum Arthropoda; class Insecta; order Hymenoptera; family Vespidae; genus Polistes; species Polistes dominula. Next base: position 6,105,615 of record NW_028300879.1, on the reverse strand, counting down.
ACGAACCCTCGGTCTCTACCGCTTGTCATCATCATAGTGCATTTTCGCTTTCACGTCGTATTATGGAATAAACCGCTATAATGTATAAGAACTAAAATTGATGTTTCTTTTATTGCATTAGAATTCGCTGACATACTTTATTTTCATAAACGTTATTAACGAATAATCGGTTAAATTTGGAATATTTTTTGTTCTTTTTTTTTTTTTTTTTTGTCGTGTTTAAGGGAGAGAACATGAAAAAATGGGAGAGATGACAGAAGATCTATTATGTGTGTATGTACATTTGTGTGTATGTATATGTGCACATACATCGGTGTTGCGTATGCGTTAAGCTGCTCACCACCTTTTCTCGCTCGTGACTTTAGCGACGAATACGGCTAAAAGAAGAACTAAAAGCGCGTTAGGGGAAACATTGTCCCTTTTCGCGATTTATCCTAACGCAGTTCTACGCTTGTATAGACCACCATGTGTCCTCCCTTTATTTTATTCATCAAAATATAGATAGAATAACTTATAGTTAATCTAAATTTTCCGATGATACACATATCTTTATTTATTATTATATTTTATTTACGATGACAGAGGACAAACAATTGTTCGTTACATTTTTTAATTATATATTGTCCAGTATGATTCTGAATAATAATAAGATTTGTTTAGAGCAAGATTGTTTTAGAGCACGAAACAACGAATAAAAATGATGATCTATTGATCATTTTAAAGATTTATTCTATTCATTTATTTTACAAATTTTGAATACCTTTGTTACTTGTAATAATATAAAAGCATGTTTTCAATATTTTTTCTTTTTATTAAAAGAATAACATTGATTACAATATTTTTTTGTTAATAAAAAAAAATTGAAAATAATACAATCAATTTCCTGTAAGAATTATAAATTTATCTTCTGTAGACGTGTATAAATAATTTTTTATTTAACACAAATTATAAATAAAAAAAAAGGCATTACAATAATAAGTGTGTCTGTATCATATACAAAACTCTGATCTCATTTCTTATTTTTTTAAATGAGATGACTTATTTTTTTTTAATCGATAATCAGCGTTAAGAGGGTTTCTTTAGCAACACATTAAAAAAAATCATTCAGAATCAAATGTGATAGCAAAATAAACTTTTTTATATTACAGAAGACTTAGGAAACATTCAAATTCATACATTTTTAAACAATTTATGAACATTCATAAAAAGAACTATTAAAAAACTACAATTTAAAAAAATTCATATCTTATGAACGGTTTAACAAATAATTCGATAAAAATAATGAAGCTATTATGGAGTATAAAAAGATAATAATAATAAATCTAATCAACAATCAACAATATTATTTTCTACAATAGGTTGAATTAACATAGAATTGTCCCTGGTACATAATTTTTACGAAAGAGCATAATGCAACGATGTAAATATAATCATATAATAAATTCGAAAATAATGAATTTATCCAATAAAATCCAGTAATGCTTAGTTAATACTTTGTCATTTTTTTTTCTTTTCATTATAATTAGTTTCTTAAGATATTATTATTCAATGTCGGTAAATAAAAACTATGTGATGCAAGGTCATATAAATAAAATCAATACGAGAAAAGAACATGTTAATTTGCATTTTAATGTGCACGTGAAGTGAGCATGAGGAATAATTCACTTTTCGTTATGTTTTTACAATTTTTTTTTTTTCAGTTTCAAACTTGTTCAAATAAAATCACACATATTCTTTGTGAAAGAAAAAAAAGAAAAACAATTAAATTTGTTGTCTTCTTCGTAAAAATCAATATTATATATATTATTATTAATTAAATTATTTATTAATTATTTTATATTATATTTAAGATAATTGATTTATATAGATAATTATTTAAGATTAATTATATTATTATAAATATATTAATTATTAAATTATATTGTATTATAAATTTTATATATATATATATATATATATATATATATATATATATATATATATATAATATAAAATATATAATTTATAATACAATATAATTTAATTAATAATATATATATATATATATATATATATTAAATAATATATTTATAAATAATTTATAATTAATTATATATATTAATATATAATATATATAATTTATAATACAATATAATTTAATTAATAATATATTTATATACAGGGTGGGTTCCATGTATCCCGAAAGGAAATCATTATTTTAAATAAATAATATACAGGGTGGGTCACCACATTTTACCATCTAGATTTACGTTATTATTATTATGCGTAGCAGACAATGTTTCACATGGAGTTGAATGGCTTTGAAAGGATTTCATACTGATGGTACTTTTTTTTTGTAGGTGGACGTGTAAAGGACATATGAAGGTCATTAATGTTTTTTTAAACGGAATCATATATTTTTTATTGCATCATCTGATGCTCTTTCATATTATTTACAAAAAAGTATTAACCTATTTGTGTAAAAAAAATTATTACTTTAGGAGATATTTTAATTTTCATGTCTATTTACAAAATAGGTTCAATTTGGCGACCATTTGCATCAGAACACTTTCTGAATCGAGAAATTAATGACTCATTAACGTTTCTAATGTATCTGATGTTATTTTCTTGCATTCATTAACGATACGATCCCTCATATCGGCCATTGTAGTCGGAGGCTCAGCGTAAACTTTACTTTTTAAGTAGCTCTATAAGAAAAAGTCGAGGGGCGTTAGATCTGATTATCTAGCCGGAAAATGAATGGGCCCATCCGGTCCTATTCAACAATTTGGGAAGTGTTAGAGCCGCAGTTACGATAAATTCATGCGTTAGCTCTCGCGAAATCGAAAGATTTCTAGAGAATTATTTTCAGATATTATTTAATACGTTAAAGGATAATATGTCGACAAAACGTTTTCTTTGCTTTTATTCTTTTTTCGTCTTTTCAGTAACAAATACAATCAATTATTTAATCAAATCGATTAACTACGAAAAAACTATTGAATCATACAGGTGATAATTTATTAATTTAAATAACATTTGTTTAAAAACAAAACGTTGACTATGAGCCTACACATTTATTTTTCATAGATTCTTTAACAAATTGACGGGTATTTACAAGTATTGGGTTAGCAGTCAATGTGTTAAAAAAAATAAGAATATTTTATGATTGAGTAAATCTTAAAACAACAACTACGTCACTTCCTCGAATTATTCTCAGTATATGAATGTCATGTCGCGAGGTCTAATAGTGTTAACTGAATGACCAGTAGTGATAATTGATGATTATACGAAACGGAAAGCAAGAGAGTAGGAAACAGAGAACCTTGGTAAAGCAAAGAATGCATTTTGGTACATTGGCCTAAAGGAACTTTTTTTTTTTTTTTTTTTATTAAGAATACAATGTAAATATATGAATTTCAAGAATTTAATATAATAGAATTAATTGATATTGAATAAACAGATGTAAATGTTTTTCTTTTGTTTTTTATTATTAAAGTAAATTAAAATAAATAATAATTAAAATAAATTTAATTATTTTATTTTGTATTTTAATTATATAATAATAATAATAATAATAATAATAATAATAAAAATATTATATTAATTTATAATACAAATTAGTATTTTTATTTTTAAAAACAAGCAATAAATTTAATTATTTTAATTATTATTATATTAATGAATTTTTATTTATTTATTTAATTAATTTATTTATTTTTTCTCGATTCACAATTTTATATGTATTTTAAGTAATAAAGATTAATCAACATTATTTACATAAAAATGAGTGAAAAAATACATGAGATAATTAAACATTGATTTAATTATAATTATTAAAAGATAAAATGAGAGATGCTGCGACACATGTTTCTTTTTTCTAATAAAAAATAACAATGTAATATCAACAATTTGTATTTGTTAACATTTCTATTATTATAACAGTAATATTGTTTGAGGGCAAAAATATTAAACTTTTGATATCTGAGACGAGTATCAAAAACCTTTGCCACCTCCTATCCAATAATCTTGCTCCCTGACCGCGAGATCTATTTCTATTTGTCTTCCTCTAATCTATAAATAGCAAAACTACATCGAGGTAGAGAAAATACGGTACAGGCATATATATCTCTGTTATATTGTCACGTGTACTATTTTTTTTCTTTTTTATTTTTTTTCAATTTTTATTACCATCATTCAAAACATTTACATAAAGGTGTTCAATTTATAGTTCATATTAAAATAGTGGCAATTAATTATTAAGTGAATAATATGCGTTTTTTAATTACGAATGAAGTTAGACCACTTTCTAAATGAATAATCTGATTTGTTATCAAATTTCTAAGGGAATCCAACTCCATTCAACCTAATTTCAAATGTTTTAATATTAACTCTTTGAGGCACGGTGAGATTAAAAGTGTCGTCCCACCTTTTTGATACATCGTAATGCACGGTGGGACATTTTTAAGTCCCATCTCGAAATATTATTGCTATTTCTACATGTGCTCATAAGTTTCTATTTCATCGTATTTACGCAAAACAATTGATTATTAATTCTTCGTTATTAACTTTTTTTTATTTTTTTTATTTTATGTTTTTACATTATGTTAATATATATATATATATATATATATATATATATATTAATAAACAATATACCAATTTTATTTCATTTAATCCTTAAAATGCACACTTGGTAAAAGTTAGTTAAAGTGCACCACTGTGGGTGTTTGACATCCCAACGTGTTTGAATGCGTCTCCTGAAGCCGTACTATTTAATATTTAGACCTCGCAATAATTTTTTTCAAAGTAGTTTGATACATCATTTTTAAAATAAAATAGGTTAGTATACCCATCTGTATTAACACTAGATGGCATTAGACAAATAACCCATTTTTTTTTTTTTAATTCAGTACCGTTTTTGAGAGATCCAAAATTTGTTGGGGTGTCAAACGCCCCATGTGCACTTCAAGGGTTAAAACGTAATAAAATTTTGTATACAACATAGGGCTATTTTATTATCTGAAATTCTGTGCCGCAAAGAGTTTAATATAGAAATTGTAATGTTCATTTATTTAATACATTACAATTGTTTTTAGATTGAATACTATTCATTCTGATTATTAATTATTGTTAAATTGCATTAGTGTCACTGAAGACAACATATTGACGACATTTTAATGTCACTCGAATGATATTTACAATTTTCAAAGTGGATTTATTTCAATGATTTTTATCACCACTTAATTTTCCTTTATACAGATTTATTTTTCTTCGAATACTTATAATATATTCCTTTGTCATATACAAATTAGAAAGATATGCATATTCATAGAAAAAAAAAAACAAAAAAAAAATGGTTAACAAATTTACTAATTATATTGTGCAAACGATGATAATGCGCTAACAATTTTCACTTATCATTAAACAATGAGAGAAACATCGTGAACAAATTTCATATGCAAGAAGTAGTGGCAATTATTGTCAAGCAAATACTAATACTAGTGTGATGGTAATGACAAATAAAAATTTGCATTTATTTTATATTCTATAAATGAAAAAACTCGTTAACCATTAATAATTAGAAAAAAGTGACACTAATTCGTCATACATAAAATCTAATCATTTGAAAATCTAATATTAACCCATTAACTACCAAATTATTTACGGTTAGAGAAATATTTATATTTTTTTAAAAGTCTTAAATGGGGATTGTGACTAGTTGCACGAAAAAAAAAACTCAATAAGAGACTATTATTTATTTCTTTTATTATTATTCTATACATACAAAATAGCTATTATTATGCCATTTTTTCATACAGTCCACATAAAATCGCGAGTGGTGTACTTAAAATTCCAAAATTCCCAAATGGGGATCGTGGCAGCTAATGGGTTAAATTTTATTTGACATCTTAATGTATATAAATTATGTGTCACGTTGTTCGTCTGCAATGAACTCCTAAACTACCGAATCGATTTTAATCAAATTTTACACACTGTGTGCAATTTCATCCAACTTGAAAGATAGGATAGTTTATATCTCAATTTATAATCGCAATTATTTGTTTATTAACAAAGAGTCATGATTATCTCTGTCAGTTCGATAAGATTCTAACAGATGGCGGTATAAGGTAATTCGTTGACTTAAAGACGTATGTATCGGATTGATTTCCGAAAATCCAATAGATACGTTGAACAATTGCAAAGAGTGCAAAAAAAAAACTCCGTGAAAGGTGTCTTGCACTAATCAGTCACAGAAACGCCATTCTTTGTCCCATAAAAAACGGAAAGTTATTTATGACTCGACCTAATAATTTCATTAATATAATTCATTTTTATAAAGTACTCACATTTTTATTAATATTTTTTTTTGTATATTTTATAAAATATTAGGTTTAGATTTAGTTTAAATTGGTACTGTAATACGAAATAATAATCTTTTTCATTGACTTATGTTAACACGTTGAATGCTACACGAATTTATAACAATATCTCCGTTACTTGAAGACTACGCACGTTGAATAATAATAAAGAAACAGTTACCTAGTATAAGTCACCTGTGACTGACACCGTCTAAATGAAAAGTTCAATGTCAGTTAACGTGTTATTCATAGTGTTAAAAAAGAAGATACACAAAAAACTCTTACACGTTGTTAAGGGTAAGGTCTTCTCAGGTCTTCTCAGATCTTTCAATTCGGTTGGTTAATAATAAATACAATTTCTTTTGCCATGTTACAAGCAACACCTGTCCAATGCGATAAAGAATGTAATTTCACGTGAAAAATAATATAAAAAAATTTCTTTTGAAAGTAGCCTAAGTCCATTTATGTTTAAATTGGGATATACTCGTATTTTAGTTGTGTCTACAATTATGAAAGTGGTCTAAGTCATATATATCTCTTATTTCGAAATATTTCAAGGATTATATTTGAACACTAAATTGAATTTTATATAATATTGAATTAGCAAACATTATCTAACGGTTGATATTATTGAAAATATCGTTTCTAATTACATTGAATTAATTTACTTGAAAATAATGTGATGTGAAATATTAGGTCGTCTACAAAATTTTCTTCCCTTTTTTTTTTTTTTTTTTTTTTTTTGATGATAAGTTGAATAATATTGTATGTGTAATAGATTTTTTATTTTTTTATTTGTAGTTCACGTTATTTTACTAAAAAAAAAAAAAATATCGGTTTTAATTTATTTTATCTTTTAGTATACTTTCAATTATTTGATATAAAAATTATAGTGCCTGTAGAATTAATAAAAAGAAAAAAACCTTTGGGACAACCTAGTAACTGATAAACTCTTTTGTTTTTTTTTCTTTTTTTTTTTTTAATTTGGACTTTAAACCATTTTTTTCATAATTATGGGCACAGTTATATAGTAAATAGCATATATTATATATATATTATATGTATATTATATATATATATATTATATGTATATTATATATATATATATATATATATATATATATATATATATATATATATATATTATTATTATATTATATATATATATATATATATATATATATATATATATTATTATATTATATATATATATATATATATATATATATTTATATATATATATTATTTTATTATATATATAATAAAAGCCCAAAAAAAATTAAAATTAAATTATTGATGACGCATTAGAATGGAATAGAGTGGTGGGGAAATCTTTCCATTCCATCTGCAAACAGGTATAAGGAACTGCACCTAGGTCCCATGTAGCTCAGTTGTGTCGTCGTTGTCCGACCTGTCTTCACCCTGCTTTATTTACTTTATTCGCTATAGTAATAGTTTCTTTTAAAAAACTATAAAGTTAAGAATTAGAGTACCAAAATTGATTTGTTTTTATATTGAAAAGTATTGGAAAAGAAGAAACAAAAAAATGAAAAGACAATATTCTTCAGTTGAAATGTTAATTATATCATATTATCAATAAAATAATCTTGAAGATTGACATAAACGTGTACAAGGAAGAGAATGGGGTAAGCTAGAATGCATATTACAATGGTTCACTGACCTTCGTTTAGTTCTCTTGGCCATTGGTCACGGCATTAACATCGCTGAAACATTCTGTCAAGTTTTATTCTATTATGTAATACGTACTCGTTATCTAAATAATAATAATAATAATAATAATAAAAGATAGAAAAAACAAATGGAAAGATTTTTTCGACGAAATTGTTTTCGAAATATTATTTGAATAATAATTTTTAAATTACAAAAAAATTAACTTGTGATTAAGGATTACTTATACACATTTTTCTATCTTATTTTTCGATACAATGTTAGAAATTTGTTATTTTTTACATATTATTTTTATAATATCTATTATAATAATATTATAAAATTATTTATATATAAATTATCAATAGTATACAATTATTATCAAAAGTAAATTTCAGTTTAATAGTAATAATAAAAAGACAAATTTTTTTCCATTAAAATTTAAATGTTTGTACAACTAAAATTCCCCCTAATGTATGGTTTAAACAAATTAATATTAATTACATCAGAAGAATATCAAGTGTGAAGTTTTTTCCAATGAAAAAACTAAAAATAACTTTGGTTCAATTTAACGGACTTATTTTTTTTTTTTTTTTTAATTAAGTTAGATCGTTGTCAACAAAAATTAATTTCGTCGATCTGAATGTATTCAAGACATCTTGAAATTCGAACTTACCGAAAAAAAAAACTTTAACCAATTAACTGAGTTTTCTGTTTAAATTGTCATTGTTTTTTTTTTTTTTTTTTTTTTTGTAAAACATATGAAGAAATTCAACATTCGTTAATTACGATATTGTATGCATTTTTAGTTGATTTTTTCTTTAAAATCAGCAATTTTAACTTTCAACTCGTCACCGGTCAGATTTTTACGACACACAACCGGTGCGCACTTTCAAAACGGAGTTAACTGGTTGAAAGAAGGTTCTTTCACCTAACTAGATCATCTTAAATAAATTACTTATATTCTTTAAGATAGAGAGAAAAAAAAATGTCACAACGGTAAAATGTAAAATGTAAAATGTTGAATTCAAAAAGGGCACACAAGTCAGTACAATGTGATGGGCAGAATTTTTCTCTTAAGCTCATTTCCTTTTTTTTCGAAATTTTAAAATTATCTTATATATATATTTTTTTTTAATAAAACTGAATACTAACAGTTTTATATCTTATTAAAAACAACTTATCCAATTAGGTGAAGCATGTGAAAATTTAAGTGACATTTATAATTAAAAATTGTCACGTGTTGTACTGTTTTTTGTAGAAGAACAAAATTTATTGCTCACACGAGTGTGTAACTCATTTATTTGCATTTCTCCCTTCATTTATCGACCTTCGAATGTATACTGAAGTTATTCATTTCCTGATTCTACAATTTTTTGTTCCAACAAAATTTCTTAGGAGGAAAAAAAAATATTCAACAACCCACTACATCTTCGAACAGAAAATTTTCTTTCCCTGACATTTTTTTTTTATCAGAACACCCTGTATATATTTATATATATATAACAATTTCAATTTTTGGTATGATGATGGATTTTATTTTTAGCAGGAAACAATAGATTGACACATATCAATCAATATTATCGAGTTATTTAATGAAATAGTTCATATAAAGATCTTTCAATATTTGCATATATATGTAATATTAAATAAATTATATATAATAATATTAAATTAATATTTAATTATATTAATTATATTTAATATATTAATTTTTTTAATTATATTTTTTATTATATTTATTATTATATTTATTATTATTATTAATATTAATATAATAATAATATATAATATATATAATTAATATTTAATTATAATAATTATATTTTAATATATTTATTTAATATATTTAATATTTATTAATATATTATATTTTAATATAATATAATATATTTTATATAATTAAATATTTATTATAATTAAATATTTTTAAAATAATTTATATATTTATTATATATTATATTTAATAAATTTATTATTATTATATTAATAAATAATGATGAAATATTATTATATTAATGAATAATGATAATTAATAAATCAATTTCTAATTGAACATGAAAGTATTACAATTGATATAGAATAACTTGTATTGTGTGTATTTATCGAATGCATACGTTTTCTAATTCAATTTTTATTCTATACTAGAAATGGTGTTTAGAAAGTTACTGTTACATGAAATTCCGTACTATAAATGTTCAACTATTACTTCGTTTATAGTTTATCTCTATCAACTTGTAGAGTTTTCTTTTTTAGTAATCAAAATAAAGTTATACTAAGAAAATAAACAGAATATGGTATAGATAAACAAGTAATATATCGGTAAATGCATAATTATTGTTTACTTAAATGTTATATATTGAATGACAATAATTTATCATAGTAATTAAAAAAAAGATTTATCCATCAATTGAATTTGTGCAGTTTTTAAAAAAATTCTGTGCAATTTTAATTATCAAAATAAAAAAATATACAAAAGATATTCACAAGATAAACTTTATAAAACCGTATATTTTTTTTCCATAAAGAATATATTTTAATAAGACGATCAAATTAGTAAATATTCATTAATATAAAAAATGAATAATTTCAAAAAATAATAAATGAATTTTCAGATTAGTATATTTAAAAAACTGATTTTCTACTGATTGATATATCTATCCGTGAGTTTAAAAACTGAATTAAATTAATTAATGATGATGGTGATGATTATATCTTCAATCTTTAGAAAAAATCAATTAGAAATTCAATCTGGATTTATAATTATATAATAAAAAAAAATGATAAATCTCATATCTGTCAATAAAAAGTCAACTTAGTGTCTAATTATAGATAAGTTTTGATAATTTTTTCTCATAATCTACGAAAAAAAAACGTAACAATAAAACAGAGTCAGGTTAACGTGGAAAAATCGATAGAAACAATGATAAATAAATGAGAAAAAAAATTAGAAATTAATTGACCACTTATCTTAGTAAAAAATAATGACTTTTTAATTATGAGTTACAGATTTAATTCAATATTATTATGCAACAAGATAAATTATGTATTTGACGAATGTAGTATACTCATCTCTTGATTTCAACGACACAATTTAAGAATACACTTTTTAAAGAGGTCACCACAATTAAACCGGTTAATAGAGAAAATTAGATTTTGTTGCTGTAAAAATGAAAATGAAATATTTTAATCAAGAAAGAATGAAAGAAAGAACAACAAAAAATTCTAGAAATACTCGTATAGTAATAATAATATTAATTAATGTGTGTGAAAAAATAAAGATGGCGTCGAGGATATAATAAATAAAAGAGGAAAGATGAAAATGAGTCAATTTGTCGACTGCTATTATAGTCAAGAAAGAAAGAAAAAAAATAATAGAAATATAGTAACAATAATAATAATAAATAATAAAATAATAAATATTAAATGAAAATAATAATAATAATATTAATTAATTTGTATGATAACATATAAAAAATTATGTCGAGGAATATAATAAATAAAAGAGGGAAGGTGAAAATGAGTCAGTCAGTCTGCTGCTATCAATGTCGTCACGTAACGGGTTCTCATGTAACGGGGTCGACTGGAATTTCTTCCATGTTTTACCTTTTTCTTCTCGTTGTTATGCGCGCGCGCGTGCATTTGTAAGTGCGTCGAAAGGAGGTGGAATCCGATGATCACTTCGAAGCCGGAACACTGACCTAAAATATCTTCAAATTTCTTCCTCTTTCTTTTCATATCATTGTAAGCTTCCTTTAATTCCTCTATTTAAAATTCTTTCTCCGTCTACGTCGACTATTCTTTCTCTCTCTCTCTCTCTCTCTCTCTCTCTCTCTCTCTCTTTTGACAAAACCTATACACGTATAATGACCTATATACGTATATTATTCTTAACACTTTGTTGACCGGCTATTTTTTTTTAAGAATTTATCTCATATCACCGGCTATTATTACGTAATTGAATTGAAACGTAAAACAATGTTAAATAATTTTTAATTAATAAATTTTATTTATTATTAGACTTTAAATATTTCTTTTTCGTATGATACGAAACAGTATAACAATAGTACAACAAAAAAATCTGTTACTATTGTAATATTTATTTTCGTTGCGTTTTTCTTTTAAATAGCGTGATGCGAAAAAAATCGCATCACGAGTTAACTCGTGACTGGTCAGCAACGTTCGGTCATAGAAACACAAGTTAACTCGGGACCGGTCAACAAAGTGTTAACTTAACGCGTTTGACTATTACTCCCAAACTTTCTAATCACTTTGGTTCATTGTCTAATGAGTCATTCTGGTCAACCGTCGTAAAAATAAATATATTTCTATTTGTTTTTCTTCTTCTTCAATAAAAAAAAAAAACACGTTTTAGTGTGATCTGACATTTTACTATATATATTATAATATTATTATATATATTTAATCTTTGATTTATAGAAAATCAAATTTGTTCAAAGAAAAATAATTGATGTAATATCTGTTGAAAATTTTCTATGACACTCGTGAGAGATTTTTCTTTTCAATTTTTTACAGAAATAATTTAGTAATCGTTGAACAAATTATTCCGAATGTGTCTTTTGATAATACATTGAATTGTGAATGAAAAGAAAAAAATATACTTTTAGAAAAATAATTTACATTTTAATGGATATTATATGTACATTACAATATGCACAGGATCTGAAGGAGTTGAATGTTATACAATCGTTCAATTCTTGTTATATAATATCTTGACATTAATAACAATTAGGAAATGAATTCATTTACATTAATAGATTGATGGTATTGATTGATACATGATATTATTCTTTATTATTCCTCAAAATTTCTTACATAAATTTTAAATCATTTGGTATTATACACATGACAAAAATATATTTTTTTCAAAGTTACATAAATATTAAAATTAGCAAAAGATAGATTTAAAAAATGGTAATCTTCTAATAATTTAGGTCAAGAATGTCTGATATCTTTTTTATCATCTTGTTAATTATGTAACTTATGTATTACTCATTTATCTTCAGAAGTATTTATTTCGCTTTTCCTTTCATTTCTTTATTTTACATACTAGGTATTTATGAATGGCGCTAGAACAAATTAAGATAAATATTAAGTCGAGTCATAAATAACTTCCGTTTTTTATGAGACAAAGAATGGTGTTTCTGCGACTGATAAGTGCAAGACACCTTTCATGGAGTTTTTTTTTTTTGCACTCTTTGCAATTGTTTAACGTATCTATTGGATTTTGCTTCAATATTACCTTTAAAAGATTCGTCAAAGTCGAAAATACGTCCTGCACTCGGTTCATCTTTTAAGATCGTATCTCCAGAACGGAATTTTACAAACCAATTTCTGACTGCCCAATAGGGGCATATGTATATATATATATATAATGATAACTAATATTATCAGTCCTGCACTGTATAAGCTGTATATTTTTTCAGTTGCTACTTTAGTGCTATTGCCTTGTTTCAATTCTTAAAGCATTACATATCGAATATGCACTTTTTACTATTCATTTCAGTGGTTAAGAAAAACGGTTAAATGTAACATTGACTACATAAAAAATTGGACAGAAGACTAACTGAATCCTCATCTATGTAGTCATATTGAAAATCCGATTGTTTCGGTGACTTATAGTAGGTAAATGTGAAAAATAGATTCTATTAAGTGGTTCGGAAAGTCGTTTCGTTTTTTGCTAACGCAAAAATGACATTATTTGATGCAAACCGACAAATAGTAACACATGAGATCATCGATGAGAGGTTAAATTTATCAAATTCAACTATTGATGACCACTTGAAAGGTTTAGTTTTAACCTCGAAGCAAAAATGATCTTCATTTTTACAAAAGAAAAACGAAACTTTCGACTTTCCGAACCACCTAATATATAGTCGCATCGGAAGTTACTTATGACTCGACCTAATACGATAGTCACATTCCTTTCGAGAAGATTTTTACTTTCATTTTTTTTTTTTCGATTTATTCAAATGTATTCAATTTTGAAAGAAAACACAATTGAAGAAAAGTAATTTTATGAGAGATAGATGCCATGTCTTATTTATAAAGTCCTTTGAACGCATTCATGATATACGTGTAACCGTGTAAACTTCCTTTCCAACAGTCGAATAATTACATACATAGGAACATGTAATATGCCGCTTTCGATGCATCGCGTGTTTTATGTTCTCTATTTTAATTTTATCTATTTACGTGTCGTCTATACTTAAATGTACATCAACTTTTTTTTCTACCACGTTCATTCAGTTTTTATCTTTCAATATAAAATAGAAAAAGAAAAAAAACATTTCTCACATCAATTATTTTCTTGCAATCGATAAATCTCTTACTCCCGACAGAAATGTATCTATGTAATTTAATTATCATTAAATTGTAGAAAAATTTGTTTAAATGTAAGATATATCTGACAAAAAAAAAAGATGTGATCTTTTTCTTGCTCAACGAAAAAAAAAGACATATTAACCAGTTAAGCGTGTTTGATGATTATATTCGTCATGGAGATGTGTGGCAAAATTTTGTGTTATGACATCTATATCCGACATGCGTAAAAGTTTGTTACAATTTGATGTTTAAATTGTAATTTTGGCGTAAAACTAAATTATATTCGTAAATTTTAATATGTTTAAAATGTTTAGAGATGAAAAAAAAAAGAAAAGTCAAGAATAAATTTGTAACTTCTATAAATATTCGATTTTTTCTCTAATTTTTACATTTATTATGTATAAATATATGTTCATATTAAAAAACTGTGTGTACATTACTAACAAAATTGTTCATTATTTTCTAAAATAAAGTCGTTTTTTTTGACTATCCAATATTTTAACAGCGCCACTTATTCTGTGTTTGACGACGACTATATCCGTCATCGCTTGATTATCGCGACACACACCAGAGCGCGCTCTGCGCACAGATCGTCACACTTAACTGGTTAAATCTTATATAAAATTACAAATACGTTTTTTTTTTATTAGGTGATAGAAACATTAATAATTTATAAATAAATGAAGTGCCTCAGCCGCACCTTGCTCTGTGGTTTTATTATAATACGTTGATTTAATATAATACTAAACTATTCGAATACAATCAAATTAATATTCATTTATAATTTCAGTGAGTTGAAATTAAATACAAAATTACATCAAATTTTTCATTTTACATTTTATTCATCTCATATTTGAGTATAATTTATTTAAGTATATTATGTCACATGAATTATGAATACATTAATATACAGACAAATCTGTTTTTATGCGGAAGATAGGGACCAAATAAAAGAAAGTCGCACTTAACTCTTTGCGGCATAGAATTTCAGATAATTAAATAGCCCCATGTTGCATGGAGATTTGATTGAGTTTTAAATGAAACATAATTGGTATATTTTTATTAATAAAGATATTACATAATGTAAAAACATTAAATAAATAAAAAGTAATAATTTAATTTTACATTTGTAACATTTGTTGAAAATGTTACTACCAATTGCTTTGCATAAGTAAGACGAAATATAAATTTATCAGAATGCAACTATTACAATATTTCGGCGTGGGACTAAAAATGTCCCCCACTGTGCATTACGGTGTATCAAAAAGGTGGGACACTTTTAGTCCCACCGAGCTCCAAAGAGTTAAAAAATACATCAATTATTTACGAAATAAATCGGAAAATGCTTTCAAACAAATGAAATAAGTAAATTGGATCTGGAAATATTTGAAAAACATTTCATTTTTTCATTGTATACATGCACAACAATTTTCAAAATGTACATTAAATAATTCACTGCTACTCGTAATCTAAAACGTGCATTTTCTTCTGAGGACTTTCGTTGCTTAAAGATACGATATCAATTAATTTTGGTACCATAAAATTGACCACTGATTATGGTTTATTAATCAACTGGTTTTATTCGGTCCCTATCCTCCACATAAAAACAGGTTCACCTGTATGACACGTTATAATATACTTACATGACCTTGTCATTAACGAACGATTGGATTCTTTGGATTCCATTGAATACAAGGACACGAGGGAAGCCCTTTAATAGAGAGAGAGTATAAGAAATCTGGTAAAATGGAAGAGGAAAACACAGTTTTGAAAGCACAGTTCCCTTTTCGTCAAACATTGTTTTGCAACAATGTATCTCCCTACGTAAACATGGAAATTAACCCATTAGCTGCCACGATCCCCATTTGGAGATTTTGGAATTTTACGTACACCACTCGGTTTTATGTGGACTGTATGAAAAAATGGGGCATAATAATAGCTATTTTTTATGTATAGGATAATAATAAAAGAAATAAGTAATAGTCCCTTATTAGTTTTTTTCGTGCAACCAGCCACAATCCCCATTTTAAGACTTTTTAAAAAATATAAATATTTCTCTAACCAAAAATAATTTGGCAGTTAATGGGTTAAGCATCACCTCTGGAAAAAAGAAAGTCACGCATATATGTCATAGGGCCGATAATGGTTGGCAAAAGAAAGTCACATATGTGACAACAAATTTTAAGAAAAAACGTAGTGATAACATTCAAAACAAGGTCGACGATCAAATACTTCCGAAAATGGTCCGATTTTTTCCAATTTTCAGCTTCACTTCCAGTGATATTAGAGGCCAATAAGATTCATACATTTCCTTACCCTGTCCTAAAGGGTGTAGCTCATTTTTGATATAAATATGTGAAAAAAAAGTAATAAAGCATCCACTAACTATCAGTCTATCAGTTAGTGAGTCTATCTATCATCTATTTTATAATCTTATCAGTCAGTCAGTTAATTAATCTTATTGTTAGTCTGATTTTTATAACTCTTCTGTACTCTGTACTCTGCACTCTGCACACACGTCACTTTTTGTAAACTATTGAAAATACTACTCGACATAATAATTAACACATTGAATAAACTATTATTATATTTCTTTCTGAACTCTACAATATATATATATACTAGAGGTGCCCCGCCACGCGTTGCTGTGGCTCACATTCAGTCTGATACACACGCCTCTAAGTCAACGAATTACCTTATACCGCCATCTGTTAGAATCTTATCGAACTAACAGAGATAATCATGACTCTTTGTTAATAAACAAATAATATTGCGATTATAAATTGAGATATAAACTATCCTATCTTTCAAGTTGAATGAAACTGCACACAGTGTGCAAAATTTGATTAAAATCGGTTCAGTAGTTTAGAAGTCCATTGCGGACAAACAATGTGACACGTAATTTATATATATATTAAGATAAGATTTCTATTTCTTGTTCTTACTTAGTTGCATTTGGGAGCTAAACTTCCCTAGTAGCACAAAATATTGAAAAATATTGAATACATTAAAAAGACATTAAATCTCTTTTTAATATTAATTTTGTGCTACTAGGGTTATTTCATTAATTGAATTAAACTGAACTTATTTATATAAGATTTCGTTAAAAAATTCTGTTTTTCTTTCTTTCTTTTTAGGAATAAAATCGTACTTGTAAAAGGTACGAAATGAGTTCAGTAATTGTGCCCGTTTCTTATTATCCCTTTGGAAAATTTTGGGAAAGCAAATACGTGTGCCAGCCTATGCCGCATGATTTATTCCAGAGAACGTTTTCTCGTATCTAAGGGAAAGAAATAATTGAAAAAGAAAATCAGCGTTAGGATTAAAACGAATAAAAGAAGAAATAAACGAGAAGTAGTTATTTGAATGAACTGGAAGTGAAAGACAAATAATATAATTTATTTATTAGTAGATAAAAGAATAAAGTTAAAAAAAAAAGAAAATTATCAATAATTACGGAAAAACCAAAGGAGACATGGCCACGATGGCTGGTAGTGAGTACACATCCGTTAAGGATTTCTACAGAGATCGTTCAATTTTTATCACTGGCGGTACCGGTTTCATGGGAAAAGTTCTTGTTGAGAAGCTGCTACGTTCGTGTCCGGGTATTAAAAATATTTATTTACTTATGAGGCCAAAAAACGGACAAGATGTACAGCAAAGGTTACAAGAACTTCTTGACGTACCGGTAAGATTGTATTCTTTAACGCTTATTATATAATTATTTATACGTTCATTCATTTTTTTTTCTTGAACTGAATATAAAATGTTAAAAGAATAATATTAGAAATTCATGAGAAACTCACTGGTTCTCAAATTTTGATCGATTCTTGGCACCCTTACTGAATCCACATGTTCTCAAGGCACGCCCTATATCAAATTCTAACAAATACACTTTGCGAAATAGATAATAATTTCTTTTGTCAAGGGTTAAGTAAAAATATATAATATTTAGCGACATCCTTAGTTAGTTGCAACTCCTCGGAGTGCCGAGACCGCATACTTTGAGAACCACTGATATAACTCGTTAACGATTGCTTTGAAAATAATTATATTTATAAAAAGAAAATCATAATAATAATAATCTTCTTGTTAATTATTTTGTTAACAGTTATTTGAAAAGCTACGACGTAGTTTTCCTCGTGCTCTTTCAAAAATCGTGCCTGTAGCAGGAGATGTTACGGAACAAGAACTCGGCATCTCGGAAGAGGATAGACAGACACTGATACAATGTGTATCGATCGTCTTTCATTCGGCCGCCACCGTAAAATTCGACGAGGCCTTGAAACTTTCGGTCACTATAAATATATTAGGTACCCAACGTCTCATTCAATTGTGCCATCGAATGCACAAATTGGAGGTAAGAATTGTGTTCATTCGTTTCAAAAAAAAAAAAAATGATTCATGTATTAAGTCAAATAGATATAAATAAAATACGTATAATGTAATCCGATCGAATAAAAATAGAAAAAAAAGGCCAAAAAAAGTTGCTGTTTACAGGCTCTTATTCATGTATCAACGGCATACTGCAACTGCGATCGGGAGGATGTAGCTGAAGAAATATATCCACTTGCGAAAGATCCCGAACAAGTGATTTCCTGGACCAAGTCAATGGATGACGAGATGATCGATGAATTAACACCGAAATTGATCGCTAATCGACCAAATACTTATACTTTTACCAAAGCTTTAGCGGAAAAAATGCTTCAAGGAGAAAGTGGTTCTCTACCTGTCGCAATTGTTAGACCATCGATTGTATTATCAGCCTTAAAAGAACCAGTCGCTGGTTGGATAGAAAATTGGAATGGTCCTACTGGGATTATTGCGGCAGCTGGTCAAGGCTTCTTTAGGTAGAAATTAAGTGCCACACGAATTTTCAAGGAAATCTCCTTCAAGCCACGAGCATTACATTGAAAAAACAAATCACTGTAACCTGACTTTGGACTTTTCATGTATGTAGCGTCAATTGCTGGTAATTAACTATTTTTTTATACAAAAAAATGCACAAGGCCTGACTGAGATTTCCTTAAGAATTCATATAGCGTTCAACGTGTTAAATGCTATGAAAGAAGCAAAAAATATTCATGACTAATTCGTGCTTATTTATCTTTGTTTTTAGAACAATGTTATGTGATGAGAATAAAGTAGCTGATTTAATTCCAGTCGATATAGTGATCAATTTAATGATATGTGCTGCGTGGAAAACTGCAACAGATCGTACAGGCACTATCACTATTTACAATTGTTGTTCTGGCCAACAGAATCCTATCACCTGGAAAGAATTTGTTGATTTATCCTTTAAATACAGTCGGATGCATCCAGTAAACAATGCATTTTGGTATCCAGGTGGTCGTTGCCGTAGTTCCAAATTTTTCAATAAAGTGTGTATAATCTTCCAGCACATGCTGCCTGCTCACACTTTAGATTTTCTAGCTCGTCTGAAGGGCTCACGACCTATAATGGTTCATATACAGGGGAAACTTACCAAAGCCACTAAATGCTTGGAATACTTCAGTACGAATCAATGGAACTTTAGGGATTCTAATGTAAGGAGATTAGGAGAACAACTGAGCTTAGAAGATCGGCAGACATTTATGTTCGACGTCAAACAGATTGATTGGCCGTCGTACTTGGAACATTATATATTGGGAATTAGACAATTTATTATGAAACAGAACCCAAACACACTGCCAGTTGCCCGCTCACATATTAGAAAGTAAGTAGTATAATCAGCTTCTAACGAACTTAAACACTAAGTGGCTAATTTTCATCTTCTTCACGTGTGTTTCAGATTATATTGGCTTCACAAAGCAGTACAGTTTGGAATGCTGTTAACAGTACTACATGTTCTGCTGTCATATAGATCTACGGCCCGTTCTGCCTCTTATTTAGTCTTGTCTATCATACTCCGTATATGCCGCATGATTGTTTGACGGCTCAGAACTCCGGCCAACGAATGTGATAAATACAATACAAAGCAGAAGCTAATCATGGAGCATAATTTAAAGGTGCGAATTGTTCTTCGACCATATTACTTAGCCTCCCCGACGATAAAGCGCTATCTTTGCTCCCATGAGTTGGCCTTTTCGACATTTCTATTTGTTCGTAAATATTAGTAATGACTAGGAATTATTTAATAAAGAGTGTCGGTTACCGAGCTATGAAAGAACAAGGTACGAAATATGTGAATGTTCCCACAATATGGTAGATGCATAACAAGCATTCTTATGTCGATAAAAATGAAATATAGGTATATTTACGAGAGATATAACCATCATTCATCCTTCTCTGTCGTGTTATTTCATTTTTTTCTTTGATAAAAATTATACAATATCGTTATTATATTAAATATAATAAATACATGTAGGTACGCTATAGATCTTTTTTTTTATTATAATTGCTATTTCCATCGTCGTTATTATTATTTTTATCATTATTATATTATTGTTCTTATTATTATTACTACTACTATTACTACTGCTGTTGCTGCTGCTGCTAGTATTACTACTAAAACTACTACTACTACTACTATTACTATTACTACTACTATTACTATTACTATTACTATTACTATTACTATTACTATTACTACTAATACTACTACTACTACTACTACTACTACTACTACTACTACTACTCTACTACTACTATTACTACAACTATACCGCTACTATACTACAAATACTATTACTAGCATTGATATTGTCCAATCTCCTAAATTGTGTAATAACGGTCGACGTACATAAGTGCAAATATTTTCAAGTGAATGTAAATGATGAATATCCTGCTATATACCAATACCTCTAAACAACATTAGCATCGTAAAATTACGATTTGATTATTAATATTGATGCTTAACGGAACAACGTCAATTCTGAAGGAATATCACACAAGAGCAACAACAACGACGATAACATTCACTTATCATTAAATTAGATACCCTTAGCGTAGCTTTTCGTGCGTAGTACACCCCGATGATTCAGCTACAAAAAAGAAACAAATATTATTTACGATAGATCATTATGGGGAACACGCATTCGTCATGTTTTTATATGGTCGGTATCTGACATTCTTTTATTTAATTCTGTGACGTAAGATACCTAGGTAGATATTTTGCTACATCCATATGACGTAATATGATAATGCGTCGTAAGGCATCGTCGCTATGATTTAGAATAATTCTTAGAAAAAAATCCTTGAGTCCTCCGTAATGCATTGACTCATAATACGATGAATTATAACGATATAAAATGGCGATATACGCATATATAGCAAAATGGTAAAAATAACTTACTTATATATATATACATATGGAAGCTAGCGTATTGTGTCTTTTTAAGAACTGCCAGAGTTTTACTGGAAAATCTTGACAAAATTAATGCATCTTATTGAAAAAAAAAAAAAAAAATAAGGAAAAAGCAAAGGGGAAAAAAAACATAATTAATGGCAGCTTTGAGATGTTCTTTTTAAAAAGAATATACGTGCTAAAGTAGAAATATTCTTTGATAAAATATCTCTACGTATCTTACAAATTTTGTCATGATATAAACACATTTGGTAAAAAAAGGAGGAAAAATGGAGGAGAACAAAACAAAGCAGAAAAATAAATAAATAAATAAAGAAAGAAAGAAAGAAAGAAAGAAAGAAAGAGAGAGAGAGAAACGAAAACGAAAATAGAAATTTTGAAGGCATCGGCAACTTTTTACGTCTATCTTCCATTTATCTTCGTACATGTGAATTTGAAATAAGAAAAAAAGAACAAATAAAATTAATAGATTTGTAGTAAAAATACAAGCGTAACAGAAGTGCAATATACATGAAAGTTTATTATCATTTATCGAACTTCATAATTATATTATTATTATCATTACAATATTGATTATTATTATGATAATTTATATAAGAAAAAGACAATTTTCTATATAACAGCTTCTTCTTCCTACATTTGGACGTACTCGTTAGATTAATTCATGTTTTTGTATTTTTGAATTCGCAAAACCCAACCCTAGTGTCAAACTTTTTCCCTTTAGATGATAAATGGATTTTATTTCTTATTCAGCTATTGTATATATAATAGCTGATAATATATTATATATATACTATATATCATTTTCATTACTTCCTTAGTATTATTTTTTTTTTTTTAACAAGATATATACATCGAACATTGACAGATCTGTTCGAAAAAAAGAAGAAATTGATTTGAATCGTTATTACGATTTCATAGAATGATATACAAATATGTCGAACGTAAACGTTTTAAATAAATAATTAAACGGAAAGTGTCCAAAGGATATATATATATATAGTCAGACATTTTTTAAGGAATTCTTATAAATCCACTAATTGCTTTTATGCCCTTATTAAACAAAAATATAAACAATGAAGAAATGAATAGATACCAATAATATGCCAATTAATTATGTTAAGCGTTTAAAATCATCATTATCATAGTTTCTCGTTTTTCGGCGCATTAAAATTTAATTGATGCCTTTTTTTTGTTTCATCTTGTCCTCCGAACTATGTATTTAAATTAGTATTTATAAAATAGCAAAATTGTAACTTAATAATTCTGTACCACGCGTTGCCTGTGCCTTTAAGATAATTTAATCTCTGTATTGAATTTGATTTAATACATTCGAGACCGGAAATGTAATCCTACGCCAAAATTAAGTAATATTATTTAATTATTTATTTTGTTTCATTTTCATTTGATTGTTGAACGTTTATTTTTCATTATATATATATATTTTCTTGTTAAACTTATTAAATTATAGTTATTGTTTTATAATTTAATATATTTTATATTTCAAGTAATTATATATGATATTTATTAGTTTAATATCTCGCCCAAAAAGCAACACCGGTCACGAATGTGTTAATAATCGTAAGAATAAAAAATAATAATAATATAAATAATATTAATAATAATAATAATAATAATAATATTAATAATATTAATAATAATAATAATAATAATAATAATAATATTTAAAAAAGAAAAAAAAACCAAAGAGATAGAAACAAAAGCAATTTGTTATCTAACAAGGGCATCTTCATTTGTAATCTTAGATTTTTTTTCAAATTTTGCACCCTTGTAATGGTCTTATGAGACCTATAAATTACGTCCGTAAAAATTTTGCTAATAGTCAACAATTTGCGAAAATGAGTAGGGTACAAATTTCACAAATATTTTTCTTTTCTTTTTGAATCCTTGACGGAGGAAAATTCTTGTCTTTGATTTTTGTTTTCTTCTTTATTTCTTATTTTTGTTATTGTAAAAGTATGTTTAGTTCATTTAATTTCTTTTTATTTTTTTTATTTTTCTAGAGTGTTATATTAATTTTTTAAGAAAAATAGTTACATTAATATTATAAAGTTTTTATTATATTACAAAATCAACATTACACACAAGTAATATAATAAATAATTGTAAATAACATAATACAAAGAAAAAAGAACATAAACTTTTAATCTGTACGACGAATATCACCTTAAAAAAATGTATCATCCCAAGCACATAAAGGGATTAATTTATGTTATATATATGTATATTATTTATTATATGTTAATATTTTATGTGTCTGTACGATGTATATCATTCTAAAATCGTCTAGAGGTATTATGCCATAAGATTAATTTATGTTATTTTTTGTGTATTATTTTATTTACAATTATTTATCATATTACTTGCGTCATATATTGATATTTGAATAAAATAAAAACTTTTAGAAATAGAATAAACTTAACACGCTCTATAATATTATAAATGCACCCATTTTTTTCATTAGTCCAATGTATAGTCCTCATGGACCATTATAAGTGTGCAAAGTTAGCAAAAAATCTGAAGTTAGAAATGATGAAGATGTCCTTGTAAGTCGGGGTGTGTGGGCTTCCCTTAATAATTATTTCAAGTTCTTACCATTGAAACGCTGCCAATATGCGACCGAAAGGGAAATACTTGAGACAAACGGAGGAGTGGAAAGATTGCAAAAAAAAAAGAGATAGATAGGAAAGGCTCCATTGAAGATATAGAAAAAATTATTTAGCAATTTAAGGTAACGTATAAATAATTAATTAGCCAGCGCCGGGGACGGAAGGCAAGGTAGCGCTAACAAAAATGAACACCTGCTAATCTCATCTGTATTGTTATCTGGTAACATAATGCATACAAAAACAACAACAATAACAAATAACGTTTAATATATAATTGATTTCATTAATATTGTACTGTACTATTATAAATTACTTTGAAAATGATGACAAAAAATTGAAGATTACGATTATCCAAACACCTGTCTAATCACCTTGCGACTTTCCTGAATGTCTTCAAATTTTTTCGAAAAGTGTAAGAGAAGAAAAAAAGAACCAAAGTGGTATTCTTTAAAAAAGTAAATTATCTTGTTCATTTAATGACGTTTTCTAATATTTTTTATCGATTGACATAAGATAGGCGTGAAACGCCACGTGCAGGACCTTTCTTTTGTATGGTAACGGCAGTGATACCAGCACGTGAGATTTTCTCCCACGTGGGAGCCTTGGTGCGCATGCGCATGCAACGTTACAGCTCAACGGTGGTTGTTTTCATGAACGTATCTATGTGCAACAGTAGGTACGCGTAAGGGCCCCTTCCCAGTCGTTTCCCGCGTTTTTCGTTAAGGTCGCATAATGTTATATAATATATCGAATTTTAGTGTAATATTAATGTATTACAGTGACAGAAACCAGGAGATAGATTACCAGCAACCTAATTCGAGTGAATTGGCGGATAAGAAAAGAAGTAATAAAGAGAAAATATTCTTATTATCCCTACTGTATTTCGATTGTCACGGGGTTCTAACGATACCCCATATTTGAGTGTAGTATATATGTTACTGAGGATTAGGTAGTGCGCATGCGTGAGAAAAATTCACGTCCTGGCACCACTGGTTAACGGTCTCGTTTTTCATTCGAGTTATCATTATATCGCGAATCTTATTTCATTCCGTCTTATAAATGTTGAAGAAAAACTAGTTTGAGTTTAATTAATTTGGAAGTTGATCTTCTTAAAATCGATCGATACAACATTCTTATAGGACTTCTCGAAACGAACGAAAATCGTTCGTACACTGAACGATTCAAGTAAGTTGGATGTCATTATAAAAAAAAAAATGTAAATACTCAAGAATAGTACTGTTCGCTTAACTGTTAGTTGGCAATTTTTGTTCTTTTTTAATATTATCATATTTATGTCGTTTAGAAAAAATTAATATAAAATTTATTATTATTATTATTATTATAAGATATATTATACCTCGAAATAAAAACATTAAGCCAAAGAAAATGCATATTGACTCTTCAAAAATAATATGTCGAAGAATAAGTTCTTTGATCTTATAGACATCAAAGTTTACCAAAAGGCAGAATGCATTTGTCGAACGTCGAGAAATATTTCTGACGATCTTCAGAAAATTAACCGATCATGTCAGATCACATGCAAATGTACGTAACCTTAAAAATCATCGAAAGCCAAACATCTGTCTATCGAAGTTATTTTAAGTTTGTGGAATATGCAGAAATATTCTCGATGAATTTCATACTAACCGAAACTTTGACTCTCGCATACCTCCCCTACTTCAGATAATAGTATCATTCAAATTTATTGCACACCTATATAAATAAAAGAAGTTAAATGTTTTGAATGCAATTCCATGTTCTTTAACATTTTTACATCAACGTTTTTCGTTGCAGATTGTACATTTCGAAAAAATGTCACAGAATATTCAATTATTGTTAAATGATTTTTTAATGGAAACAAATCAAGATAACTTATACGGTACCACGCTAATCTCATTTGAGTGTGAAAATGTGAACGTTGAAGATTCCATACCAGAGGTAGTAAAATCTTTGACTACTATTGCTTAAAAACCTAAATCACTTGAAATGTAGGTATATTTGATATACTTTTTATAGCAAATAATTTGTTAACAGATCGTATTATCGAATAGAGGTGGTCCAAAATTGATTTACGATAATTACATCTACACACTGCACAAAAAGCACTCAGAACACATCCGTTGGAGATGTGTCGGTAGAATAACCAATTGCAAAGGAATTCTCTTAACAACAACAGATTATACGAAGCCGGAAGTATGTGTACCGCACAATCATGAACCGTCTGTTGCAGCTGTTCAACTAGCGAGGGAACGTTATTTGGAAATTGACAAAACATACGCGTTGAAGAGTGAGTTATTAACATTTATTTAATTTAATTATTATATTAAAATCATGTACTACTATATCGAAAGCATTATTCATAAGATGATTTTTTTAGAAGTGCAATCCGAAGGAAAAAAATATTCATCAGTCATTCGTTGAAATGGAACGGTGGAGGAAACTTAATGCTAAAAAAAAAAGTAAGTATTTGAAATTATGACTATTGGCATGACTATAAATTAAACATTCTTTTGAATTTCCTCAACCTATCGTTCAATTCAGACAATAGTAGCATCGAATTATTCGAATATTTTAAATTTACGCGCCATAAAACAACGTGTATAAATTCAAAATAGTCGTTTGTCGTCGCTCGCACTAGATGGCGTTTAAATTGACTGTAACCGGCTCGATCTTTAAGAGATATGCTTTTTGATGAAGGATGAAGAGGGGAGATTAAAGGGCAAGAAGTGGTAATAGTGGGGTGAAGGAGCAAGAGGAAGTAAGGGTCTAGCGAAAGACGGTCGGTAGGCGATCGATGAAATGAGATAAAATGAGAATTGGCGCGTGAAGAAGACCGGAGAAACACCGGCCGGCCGGCAGATTCGGATTGAGTCGACTGGATTCGGGATTATTCGTCTCGACTAGACTCGGTACTCGCGATTGGCTAACGGGAGACGAGTTCGGTTAGTAGGTGAGTGCGCTCTCAAGAGAGACGCACAACAGGAGGCAAACTAGTAGGTAGAGAAACAAGCAAGGAATCAAGCTACGCAGGCAGGCAGGCACACGCAAGAGAGCGCGAGACGACACACGGGACGCGGACGGATAATATGCGTCGACGACCGGCGGCGCCGTCGCACATGCGCGCCCTGACGCGCCCCTATGTTCGTCCACCGATTTCGATTTTAGTCACTCCCGGGTTCGGCTTCGGGAAAAATCGTTCCGCTCTCTCGCTCTCTGTGCGCCCGAGGACACCACCCAAGTGCAGGACGCTCTTTTGTCGTCTTACATTTTCCACTTCCTGTCTCTCTATCGGCGATATTACGTGAGATCAACGACGTGTCCCGCCTTTTCTCATACCGGGACAACGATTTTCGCGGTATCCTTTCCCGACTGATCGTATATATACCTACATATATATAATATATACATATCTATATATACGTATATGTATATGTATATATATGTGTACATTATTGTATAGGTAAAGATACAGATACATAATGTTACTTGACGACGTGCATACATTTTTTTTCGTGTTATATGCGAGAGAGAACGAATTTTATGCAAACGATTTGATGAATATATATATATATATATATACACGTATATATATATGCGTTAACTCGTAACTATAGTCGTGCCACTGCTAACTTGACGCATTGTCGATGAACGCAAGCCGATTTTATGCGAATCGAAAATATGAAGGAGGGGGGAAAAAGGAGGAGAGAATAGCAGGCGTAATGATTATAAAAAGAATCGCGCGATTCAATAAAAATGAAGAAATCCTGGTGCGTGAGAGAAGAAAAAAATAACCAAGATGTTATTCGAATATTTGACATCGTAATTTAAAGAGAAAAATAGAACACGCAGTCTTCGTGAAAACGCACCAGGGTCGATAAAACCAACACTGCTACCGATCCGGTACGCGCACTAGTGATTGAACAGTCCAACAACGACGACGTCAGTGGCTTCTTCTCCCTTCCTCCTCACCCTTTCCACACAGTTGGCTTCGTTTTATCTTCTCTCGCGCGGGAATCTTTTTTGTATCTTTGTATGTTTCAATAAACGAACAGGAGCCAACCCTGCGTGGTGTGTTCCGTGTGTCATCGCAACGGTAGCCATTTTATAGCCGGTCGTGGCTTTTATTCGTACGTGGTCGGTATGGAGGGAGCAAGAAGGAAAATAGAAAAAGGGAGAGTAGTAGGTCGGTACGTGGGGTAGTATAAGCACGAACGAGATAGAACGATACGAGTGGGTGCTATAGCAGAGATATAGAAGATCACGCGACAAGGTATAAAGGGAAGGGCGGACGATAGAGAGGAAGGGGAAATACGTAGCGCGTGCTAATGTGTTCTCCTCCGTAAGCCTTGGGACTTCTCGAAATCTTCTTTAAAGCACACTTGCGTTTATATATTACTTAAATATAATAATCTTTGATAGGATATCGCGTGAGACTTACAAATATTGAACAGTATAATGATCGTCTTTATCGATAGATATCGATTTTGGAACTTACAATATTACGAGATGGCTATTTTTAATCTATGAAAGATTGCTTCAGAACAACATTTCAAATAAAACGTGTTAGAAATGATGAAAATATATTCGATATCTGTTAAACTCTTAACAATTGTTGAGTACCCGCTCCTACGTTTCGAAGAAATCGTTAACAGACGCTCGTCGCCTTGTTTTTTCGATTGGGGAAGGAGCTTCAAGGGGGTAGAAGACGAACGTTGCATGCTTTATCGGCTCGTCGAGGACGATTATCGTTGGTGCTTTTTTTAGAAACCTTCGCGAACGACTTCTACGATAGCTTCGAACGATGCCTTTTACTGCCGCGATATTTCCCAAAATTTCTTCGATTTTCTTCAAATGATTCAGTTCACAGCATTCGAATGACAATTTTGAAAATCATTCATATTATCGATTTGATTTGAAATCATCTTTATTTGGTAATAATTTAGAAGGAGAAAATATCATCATCACGTGCGTATATATGACCCACGAAAATCGTTTCAATCAGTTACATTACTTAAATATTTACATCGTCGTATACATTAGAGAAGATCGTTTGTTTTTATGAGACTAATATAAAATATTATTGACGTTATTTTGCATAGATAATTTAATATAATATCAATAGACGCAAATATTACTAATACAAATTGTGTCTATTTATTCTTATTTTGTAAATCAGTACAAAAAAGTATTAAAAGTATTATTATTCTAAAGAATGTATAAAGGGGAATCCCACACAGTGATTGATCTTAATATCAGATAAAATTATAATTGTTTCTTTTTTCTAAAATTCACTTGTGTTATTAAATATGCATATCGATGGCCGATTGTGTATCTCAATGTTGTAGAAAATAGGAAATGCGATGGACTTCATTGGAACGTACCCAAAATTTTGAGAAGATATATTGACGAGCATACCACCTAAGAGTTCAATAACTTTCTTAATGCATTCGTCTAATTTGGTCGAAAATTGTTGCTTCGAATTTATTCGCTATGTTCTTCTATTTTTCTTCACATATAAATATTAACAATAAGGAATAAAGTTATTTTTCCTTGCCGATACATTGCTCTGAAATTTTTTGTTCCACGGAAAATAAACGAACGTCACGTGACTTTCTTTTATCGATTTCAATTAATATAGCAAATAAATGTAAGGATCATATTAATCGTGCATAATTTTCTTTCTCTCTCTTGTGTACTAACCAAAGACTAGTCCAATTTAAAGATATTTAAGGATTTTTTTTCAAGATATAAATGCAATACTTCATTGCATTTTAGTTGAAAAGAATGCAGAAAGACGCAACTCCGGCCATAGCAGAGAACCGAGATAGTGCAAAAGTTTAAACGTTGACAAAAGGGAAGTAGAAGAATAAAAAAAGTAGTAAAAGAAATACTACTGATAACCCAAGCGTTGAATAAGAATAATTCAAGACGGCGAATACCGGTGCAACTACGACAGGTCGGCTTGTATTGGTGACCGGTAACGCGGATACCACCAAGCTGACTTCGCACAGAATCATCCAAGAACAAAAATTGAGTGCTCGAGGGAGTGGCGATAGTTGTGGTGCTAACACAAGTTCAAACGACGAGATCGTTGAGTCAGTCAAAAAACTTGAAGGAATAGCGATGAAGCAGGAACCGGAAGATGAGGAGGACTGTTATCTCGAGGACAATGGAATGCCTGTTGTGTCGCCGACTTCCTCTCCACCCTCTGCTGCTAGTAGGCACACCAATACGACCCACAGGGTGAGATCCCACGCGCGCAGTCTCCGAGCGATGGCCAATCCCAGCGCAGTTTGGGCTCACTTTGACCTATGTGCGAATGACCCATTGCGTGCTCAGTGCCGTATATGTGGTGCCGTTGTTGTCAGGGGTGGCGCAAATCCTCGACAATGCGGAACCACCAACCTCCATCGGCATCTCAGGGTACACCATGGTGGCAGACTCATCGGCAGAAGTTATCACGGTAAACAACAGAACCACATGCTGCAAAATTAATCACTGATTTTCGACGATTTCTCGTTTAATTTATTGTTACTATATACATTAATTCACAGAAATATTCATATTACTGATGTTAATTTTAAATAATTGATATATATATATATATATATTCTAATTCCTAGTTTTATTTTATTATAGTTTTACAGTCCAATACGCCTGTCTCACAATCTAATGCAACTACCACTAAAACCATTAGAATAGCACAGTCATTCATGAGGCCACATATAAGAAATATTGCGCCAGCACCCTCTCCTCAGCAACAACAGCAGCAACGACAGCCAAAGACTCTTGTATTAAAAACGATACCATTAAAAGTGAAGCAGGTTGCACCAACGACGATTAAGATGCCACCGAGACAGGCTTCACAAGGCGTGCCACAAAATATCGTACATCAACAACCTACGGAGGTATTTGAAACAAAGTTATACATACTTTACTTTGATCGAACAAATTCAAATGAATCGTATTAATTTCAGGTGTGTCTAAGGTGGAATAGTTACCATAGTAACATGCAGAATAGTTTTCCATCCCTTCTGGATTCGGAACAGTTTGTTGATGTAACCCTAGCTTGCGAAGGACGATCTCTGAAATGTCATAAGATGATTTTATCTTCGTGTAGCGATTATCTGGCAGATTTGTTGCGAGAAAATCCTTGTCAGCATCCCATAATCTTAATGAAAGATCTGAAATTTTGGGAAGTTGAAGCATTAGTTAAGTTCATGTATCGCGGTGAAGTCAATGTTGCTCATGACAAATTACCTCAATTATTAAATGCAGCTGAGGCATTACAGGTTAAAGGATTAGCTGGTCCGAGTCCTTCCTCACAGGTAATAAATATTTACTCGATAATATTGGAGTATGAATATAGAAACCGTATTTTGAAGCTAAGTAATTTAAACTTTGAATATATTATTCGTTTGCAGAACTCGAAACCACCGATGCTTATACCTCAATCAAAAACGTTAATATCTCAACCAGTAGTGCCACATATCGTAAACGAAACCAAAGATAAGCCTTCTACTTCTGGCGTTCCTACCCTTTCTAGTCCTAAACGCGCGCAAAAAAGACAACAAACGGAACCTCCTGAGCCACGACCTTTCACAAAAATTCGCTTACAAAGACCAATTACACCAGCATCTCCTCCCACAACAGTCAAAACTGAACCCTTGGATATACCTCTAAGTCCCACCGAAATATTTCCCGAAAGTAATGAAGATAACTCAAATCCTGTGAAATTTGAAAAGCTTATCAGTTTTCACGAAGAAGATGATCCAGGTGGTGATGATCTCAATGATGAGACCAGAGAAATTAATTTTTGTGAAATACCTGGCCCACCGGATTTGAATGATTGCGAAGATCAGATGGAATTCGTACCTACAGACTTTCTAGAACAAGAACAAGATATCGTTGAAGAATTGGAACCAGGTTGTAATAAAGATGGTAAAGATGATTTGACTGATCACAGCTCTATTGATATTGGAGAAGGTGATGATGAGCGAGATGGAGAAGAAGATGAAGAACCATGCTCGAAGGAGGACAACAAAACAGAGTAAAACGATTTTACTTGCAATTGTTAAAATGCAACTAAATGGTAATTCAAACCAAAACGACAAAACAAATACGTTCGAACAATGAATGATGATTATCTGCGAACATTGTCGTTAATATTGTTATGAAGTTTACAGTAAGTCAATCATAATATTATTCACTTTTCAAATTGAGTTTTTAAGATACAAATTCGTATAAACAATTCAATTTTTCCATACAAAGAAGATGATATCGAAAAATATGTTTCTTTGTTTTTATTTTTTTGTTTTATTTTTACATAGTAATATTTTTGATTATTGGTGAGCAGGTCGAAAAGTATGAGACAAAATTTGATCAAAACAAGATGAGTGCAACATTCTTCTACATTGTTGTCCTTTACTTATGGTTCTAATAGTAAAAGTCAATTCTCCTTTTTTACTTCATTTTAATTCACATTTATGCGTTGTTGTGTGATCTAAGCGTAATTGAAATATTTTAAGGAACTAGAAGAATATGATAATTACTTCCAAGTTACATATTAAATCATTGTCTCGTTAATTAATGATAAATCGAAGCTATTGGTAACGAAACCAGTTTGAGAAGACGGCTTTAAATGATACGCCAAAGAATCGAGCGTGATAAGATACAAAAAATATCTTTAAACATAAATAAAAAATCAAAGCTTCCGCACGAACTGAAACATTATCCTGTTACCGTTGATTTTGGATTTTAACCCTTATCGGTTATATTATTATCTTTGACGTGATGTTTTAATTCTAACAGTCGTATCTCACGTGAAAGGTGACAAGACTGAACAGGTAAAAACCTACTGATTACATGGTGAAATTTATACAAATTTTGGAGATTCCAATTTATAATAATTCTTAAAATGCTTAAAATCTTTCGAAGTTTTATAAAATATTTTTTTTCCGAGATTTTACGTTTAGAAATTAATTACTTTATTTGAAAATATTTGAGATTTTAATAATTAATAATAAATATTAATTATAATATTATAATTATATATATATATACGTATATTTTTATTTTTATTTTTTTTTTATATTTATTATTTTTAATTTATTTGTTTCTTTTTATTTAATTTTAAAGAGAATACTTTTTAATAAATATCTTGTATGCTTTATTTGAATTAAAATCAGTGTACTAATAATAATTCAAAAATAAGTTTAGATACAAATTTTTACTCGGAATGATCATATTAAAATATTACTAAAAATAAAAATCCTATATGAGATGATAAGTTCTTTTATATCAATCAACCCTTTGACCGATAAGGATTAAAATTAGCGAAAAATATTGTATTTTTCGTATTTAACTGAAAATATAGCTATAAAAACAATGTATAATATAATTATTTATTTTGGAAGATAAGTTATTTGTTTTTTATTTGATGTGCATATCGATAAAAAAAAACACGTCATAATCAGCATTCGATGGAAATGCATTTAAATATTATACGAATTTGTGAAAAAATTTATGTATCTTCTTTCGGTGTTAAAATTCTATTTGAAAATATCGATGCATTTATACAAATTAGAAATAAATTAAGGATGCATTCGATTATCTGTAAGTAAAAGTATTTAGATTGATAGCATGTCTACAAGATTTTATATAATATCTTCATTTAAATTTTAGAATCTAGATTGTTGTACTCGTTTATTTAACATTTCGAAAATCGTGCATTTCGTCTTATTGTAAAGATTCTAATAAATAAACAAAGAAGATTGATTTATTATTCAAAATATTACAGTATACGTGTTAAAGAACAGTATTGGGTAAATATTCAATCGATCGCACGATGTTGATTCTACAATTGGAAAATATATGTATATTGTAATATGTGAAATATTATGTCTTATAAATAAACAGCTATTACAACGTATGGCAAAATACATAATTTATATATTATTATCTTCCTTTTAAAAATATTCAGATTAAATACAGAATTTATCTATTTCAATAGTACAATAAAATTGTTTCGTCGTTAAACGTTGTTAAAATTAGCTGTTTCGAGGATAATTTATTATATTATATTATTATAATATTATTTGTACTTTTAATTTGTAATTATTTTTTTAATTATTAATTTAATTATATATAAAAATTCGCGCCTATTCATATGCAACCCTCCAGACACACTTTGAATATGTTGCTTGAGAGCGCTACCTACTGGAACGGAATTTTTTTGCAGTCAAAACTGTTTATACACGTATGTATGACGGGTTACCTATCTTTCGGGCAGAAAAAAATTCCGTTCCAACAGATGGCGTTCGCAAGTAACTTTTCAAAGTGTGTCTGGAGGGTTGCATTCATACAGGCGCGCATTTGTATAATAATTACAAAGAAAGTAAATAATAAAACACTTTAAAAAATGTTTGCAAATCAAAAATTTGTATAAATAATGATATGTTTGTCTCTTGTTCTCTTCTTACGTAGTATTAAGGCCATTTCTTTCCCCACTACATCACCGCATTTTATTTTTTTAAATCACACCCATTCTAAAGAAATTTTCACTTCAATAAGCTCGACAACACTAAAAGTATAATTCAAATGTCGTAGATTTAACGATTAAATTTATAAATATCGATCTAAAAGAATACTTACATTACCTACAAAACAAAAATGACATTACCGACCTAACCTTACGCCATATACAAAATACACTACAAGATGGCGTATGACTGATCCGAATAAGCCGTAACAACTTATATCGTAGAAATAATTAATATTTCTCAACAACGGTGAGGTCGCTTTTCTCTCTATTCATAACCCAACGGAGAAAACCAAGCAGAGAAACAAAAAGGGAGAAAGAAAAGGGATAGAGAGAAGTAAAACGAAATTAAACGAGTACTAAGTTACACCCGCTTTTCTTTAAGTCCTAGTACGCAGCCTGTCGACTATTGTGGAACGCCACTATACCTCCCTCTATCCCTTCTAACGTCGAACTGTCAAATCTAAGGAATCTTGTTTGTATACGAAATTTTTATCGAGCCTTTGGGGTTCACATCGCGTCTCGAAGAATACGACAGGTCAAACGAACGAGACAAACATAAAGCAGGTTCGTACTCGATTCGGGCATCCTTTATAAGAGGGATGAAAGGACCTCGACGTCGAACTAGAAGCTTTTTACACACCTTCACCAAAGTCAAAAAGCTTCGACCGTGATGTGACACCGGCGCTTTAACTATGGACCTGTCGCTTCGTTGTCTATTTTCTTATTTTCCTCTTTAATAATTGTCACTTCTAATCGCTATTATTATTGTGCACGTTCCAAACATTTCTTCTTCTTCTTAATTACTTTATTTATAAATTTTTCTCCTATGTGTTATATATATATATGTACATATATATGTATGTATGTACATATATATGTATGTATGTATATATATATATATGTATACATATATATAGATACATATATATATCAACAAAAAAGGATTCTATGCAAATAGCGTGAACTTAATTTATTTTGAACGCTGTCATGAATTTTTGTTTTTCTTAACCTAACATCAGATCAATGACTGATGATGATAATATTCGAAGATATACGTCACGTATGTATATATCCGTAG
The DNA here is from genome assembly GCF_049000335.1 of Polistes dominula. Classification (NCBI taxonomy): domain Eukaryota; kingdom Metazoa; phylum Arthropoda; class Insecta; order Hymenoptera; family Vespidae; genus Polistes; species Polistes dominula. The sequence goes on along the minus strand of NW_028300879.1, from coordinate 6,069,704 downwards.
GTATACATGCATGTCATATATATTTTATAAAAGTCACTATGATTAGTGAAAAGTAGTATAACACGATGGCCTCTTTTCTTCACTTGTATACATTTGAAAAGTGCAATTTGTGTCATTACTGATAATATTAATTTTCTTTTACGATGTTATACGTAATCCAAATACTTTTTGCTTCTTTTTCGTCTCTTCCTTTTTACCACGACCTACTTTCTGTACTTTTAATATTTTGTTTAAATATAAATTTATCGTTCATTATATCATCTTCATCATTTCTTTAAAAAGAAACATTGTATCCACGACATAAATAATTCATTCTTTCTTTAAATCAAATATTATTTGACAAAAATAGTTTGATCAACTATTTCATTGGAATTAGGAAAATAGCCTCTGCTTCCTTTTTTTATTTGAGATTTTAACATCCAACGTGTAATTATATTGAGGTAATGATTCTTTTGTTTAGTCAATGATCAAAAATCAATGTATGCTGTTAAATGTTATAATCTCTTTATGTATACAGAATGAGCCGCATAATGGATGAAAAAGAAGAGTTAGTTAAAAAAGCTTTATTTAGCTTTGTAAGAAAACAAATACCTACTGCACAGTTAAGGTAACTTTATCATAGTATAATAATAATACTTCATAAATAAATCCATTACTTATTGCTTCTAAAATATGTATCCTTATATTGAATATTGTATTTCTTAGTTTAATCGACGACATTGTACTCAGTTATGTGGTAAGCATGGTAGAAGAAAATGCTATGGAAGAAGAATTAGATGTGGATGGTTTATGCGAAATGGTTTCTGCTTGTCTTCCGGAATTTTCAACTATCGAAAAAGAAGCTGTATCAACATGGTTACATGACGTTGAAAGTAAATTACGTCAGGGAAGTAAAGAAAATGAAAGTTGCCAACCTCATGATCCATTGAGTCATATTAGTTTGGCAGCTCTTTTACCGCCTGGTACTCAAAGAATGCGAGTACATCATCTCTCAGAAACTAGTGATGCGGGCAGCGATTCCAGTGGAGAATACTTTTCTGAGGTACATACAATCCAGACGCATCTCCTCCTTCTAATCTATAACTATAATCTAATTAACTTTCTTACCTTTTCAGGAATCATCTTGGAATCAAGTTGCACTCCTACAAGAAATGTTTCCAGCAGCTAGCCCAGCTGAAGCTCGACATTGTTTAGCAGTTGCTGGAGGTGATATAGCCAGAGCAGCTCAATTAGCTTTGCATCGTCAAGAAGCTGGTCAAAGTATTGTCAGCAATCTGACATTTTTAACGGTATGTGTTTATCCTACATAAATTCATATATATATATATATACGTATTTTGAATATTTGAAGTAATTTAACAGCAAATACATAATACTTAATATGTTTACATGAAAAATAAAGAAGGATAAATTTATGTATACTAGCCCAATGGTCGGAATAAAGCCAGGGTAAATGACGAAGAATTGAAGTCACGTATCATCGCTCGGTATAGTTACGTCGACAGGGATGATGATTCTCGGGAACATCGTCCGGTTGCGCCTAAAACAGAACCAAAGAAATTAGTGCGCTATCTGGACAATAAAATCGTAAGTGTAAAAGGTGAACGTTATACTGAAGTACGAAGAGGAGGCGAAGATGAGGAAGGCAACGAAGGCGGTAGAAAACGAGGTCATTGCCGTCCGTAACCAGTCCCTCTGCCTCCACCACCTGACCCACCCCCTTGGAGGCATCTGATTTCTAATTAAGCCTTCGACTTAGATTTTTCCCATCTCGCTTATGTAGTGATACGCGTGATACGTATTGATAGTATTGGATTTTAACAAATATCTCGGTGACATCTCTCTCACTCTCACTCTCTCTCTCTCTCTCTCTCTCTCTCTCTCTAACTGATATTATATTTTTTTTAATATTTGAAATGGTATATTTTTGTTTACATCTTATGACATGTTATAAAAAAATGAACAAATGTGTAGTACAAAATAAGTTTATGCTCGATTATTATGTATGTACTTATAAACAAATATGTGAAGTTGTTGAAATCCAATACGTAGTATATGGATACAGATTATGATATTTTTTTGATCGAGCGTACAATGGCCATGGAAAAAATACTTGTATCCATTATTTGGATATATATGGTTGTACAGTTAGTGAAAAATATTATATTGCAGGTATAAAGTGATGATTGATGATTAGAAAAGACTTGTAAGAAAAAAAAAAAAAAGATTTATCATAGTATGTCACATATAAACATAATCTAGCAAATGACAAAATTTTTTGATTCTTGCAGCTAATAAATATATAATAACATGTCTTATGGGAACGAGTTAAACATGCATTTTTGAAAATGTTAATTAACAATTATAGGTTCCTACGAGAGCAACATTTATATGTTAATTTATATATTAACATTTTATGTTACATTAACATATATATTACTTATATTAAGGTATATTACATATACTTGACAAAAGCGCATGATTTTTTTATGATTATTGTTACTTTTTTGTTCTTTTGTTAAATAAGTTTCAATCAAGTAAGTGAGCTGGCTATTGTAAACTCGGCTGTAGCCCATTTATTCCAACAATATTCTGTCAATGACCTTTGATATTTTATATTTTTGCATACCCTCATTTTTATTGCTTTTTGTGTCACATAATATTTATTAAATATGTAAGAAACTTTTGGTTCCTTACAATTTTTCTATCAACACGTATCTTCTTGCATTTTTAGTTAATCTATAAAATAATGTATCAAAATAAACCTCCAATAATACGAGAGCGTATAGTTTCTAAGTGTGATCAGTTGCTTCAAATCTAATAAATAAATAGACATCATGAAAAGTTTCTCTTACTGCATGTTCATAGTGCAGAGAAACTAATGTATTAAATTATTCCTATGATGATGATGATGATGATGATGTTTGCCAAGTAGTGGCAAAATGACGTATACAAAGTGAATTTCTGATAATTGCACACTCATGATAAAATAAAATATAAAAAAAAATAACAACATTTTTTTGACACATCTATTTACAGGATTAATAAGAAACAGTTATTTTAGTGTTACTACTAAACTAGAACTTTAATAAAGCATTTTAGTAAAATATAAGCCACTATAAAAAATATGACTGTAAAAAAAAGTCATTGTCCGTTAAATAATCAAAAATCATCAACAAAAAAATAATAATTATATTAAGATAAAAACATTTTCTGCTAACGGTATCGACAACAGCAGAAAATCTTGTTTATTCGGTTATAGTTAATGAACGTACATATGAAAATGTTTGGTATTATAAATTAATATAAAATTATAGAGATTTGAAATCATAAATCTTAGTATACGTCTTAGGTAGGCAAGAACATATATACCACACATTTAGGCGGGATAAAATTTGCTTACCCCACGCCATATGATTTATCAGTATTACTATTTTTACTGCTATCATCACTACTTTTAAAAAGATAGTATACACATAACCACTGTTATAGTCTTTTTGTGTTAGATAACATATAATCTATGATAGAAAATCTGATCAAACAATTTATAATAATATTCTCATGCTGTTAATTGTGACATGTACTCTTCGCGATACTATGTTTATATATTGCACGTATTGACAGCAAACTGATAGAAAAATGAAAATTGTCAAATAATGTATCATCATTGCTGTCAGTGTATGAAAAGATAAATTTTGTATTTCTACAGTTTTTTCATTGTGTATAAAATGATAGCATTAATCAACTCTTGAATTTTTATTAATAATACAATTGCAATATGTGCACATTTTATGTGTGTATATATATTTACTATTTATTCTGAAGTATGTTTAATCTTAGTAGATAAGAAACAATACCTATTTTCTGCTAACAAAATATCATTTAGTTGATGATTTCTTATATAGCTTATATAATTATTATATAATATTAATACAACATATATAAATTATATAGTACAACAATAAAGTCCAACATGCACGCATAGTTTTGAATATGTTTTAAAATATATTACTTTTCAATTCTATTTAGAAATATTAAATTTTTCTTTTTTATTTCCTTGTAAGGTTTTGCATACTTCATGAAAATGATTATAAAATAATATCGTACATGTCTCATAACGGGCCAACCCTTGCCATAGATAATTATAAATTAAATATACCCATAACATATAACTATATTAATAATTATAATCTCTGCAAAACATGTTCTTTGTAAACTAAATGTATTCTACTACCTGTGAATTTCAAAATTATTACTGCTACTCTAATATTTCAGAAAATATGCACATTAGATGGTTATATATATATATATATATATATATATATATATATATATATATATATATATATAATTATATATGTATGTAATATATATATATATATACAAATAGAGTAAAAAAATAGAAGCAAAGTAGAGTACTTTAGTTTTTTTGCAAAATTTCTGTAGATCTCAGCTTTATACGATATATATATGCATTTTGAACAATAATTTCTAGATTACCATACTATATTATATACAACATAGACACATTTCATTTTTATTATTTTCATTTTGAATGATGTTTTCAACAATCATCTCCATTGTTGTCCTTTATCAATCATATTGTCATGGCTCAGTTTTGTTTTATTATCGATTTAATAAATTCGATGATTCCATAGAATTTCAGTAATTCTTATAAATCCAATAATTTAACGAATAAACAAGCGGTATTGCATATATCAGCGACATTGAAGAAAACAAGATTGATGCAAAGTGCTTAACACGATTTTACATCCCGTTAAATAACATATGGAAACTTCGGGGCCTTATAAAATGGTTAAAAAGTATCAATCGGTATTAATATTTTATTTTTCAGAAGAAACAAGTTTCATCAAAATTCATTATTAATGAATTGACTTATTAGTATTTATTTGAAGATAAGAATAATTTGCACTAATTTATTATGTATTATTTCAAAATGAAATTTTGTTGTTTTTCCCAAAATAAAAACAATGTTTTCTTTTTTCTTTTAGAAGTATAATTCAAAGCATTGCTGTGAAACCTTATCGTGTAAAGTATCTTGTAGCTAATGTACTCATACATATTATGCTTCGTTAAATTTAAAAAATAAGTATATGTCAACACACAATAGTACTATTTCTAAGTGGTTTCTAAAAACTTACAGTCGTTCATAGTACATAATTAAATTTTTTGCAATTACATTTAAAACGACTTGTAAATTTCTTCCATCAAAAAATTTTATTATTTCTTTCAGTTATTATTATAAAACCTTCTTTACATATATACACCTTTCCTGATAGTAGCATTTGTGTAATCATTTATTAATAAAAATTACAAATATAAACTTTAATTAAAAATGAAATCACATGAACATTTAAAAGTTAGTAGTAATCAAGTTCTCTTGAAATTAAAATCGAGGCTAAAAAATATTTAATAATAATGTTCTTTTAATTTCATATTAAAAAAAAAAAAAAAAAAAAAAAAACTAATTATTATATTTTACCGAAATTTTGAATGAAGAAACGTGACGCCATCTGTTGTAAGAAAGCAAAATATATTTTCTACCGTAGATAATATGTCTTACAAGATCGAAAATATATGTATATAGAATTTTATATTTGAATAAAATAAAAAAAGTAAAACTAAAAAAAATAATTCATTTAAGAATATTTTAGTTACAATTTCAATTCAATCACGTTACAATTACATTACATATAAAATATAAGTTAAAAGTGTGATATGTACAATGAAATAAGTAAATTATACAAATCTAATTTATTACTTATTTACTTTTGTACAGTAAAAAGACATTAATTTTGTTATTATTATAATTATTCAAAAAAAAAAGAAAAATAATCTTACATTAATCATAGCCCCATATACCTTCAGTTGATTGTTTGATAACATCTCTATTTTCCCTTCTAACTCTAGTTACTGCACTAGCTTCACCTTTTACTAGAATCTTTCTAGATTGACTCTTTTTTTCTCGTTTTTCTAAAGATCGTTTTGTTCTCTTTTTTATATCATCTGGTGATATAATAGTACTAACAGCACTTCTAGTAGTCCTTGCATCTTCATTAACATTTTCTTCTGAAGAATCAACTTCTTTCATCGATTGTTCCACTCGTAATCTTAATTCATTTATATCATGTTCGAAATTGGATTCTTTACTATTATCATTAGCAATATCACCAGCACTAACATCGACAACATCATCATCATCATCATTATCATCATTATCATCATTATTACCATCATCATCATCATCATCATCATTATCAATCTTAGAAGTTTCTTCATCTTCATTCGTTTCAAAACCCATTTCCATTAAAACATCTTTTTCCATTTGTTTTGTTATACCACTAGCTTTAATTTCTATGTCAATACAATCTTCTCGTCTAAAAATATGTCAATATATCAAATATAATTAAACTGTATAGTAAAAAAATATATATTTACAATAAAAATAAATTAAACTTACAGAATATCTTTAAATGTTGGATAAAGTTCACTTTCATATCCAAACCTTCTTCTAAAGAAATCACGAATACAATTGACATCACGTTCAAAATAATGTTCTGCATTTTCATGCTCGGTAGAAATCATTTGTGGAAAATCAATAATAATCGGTTTACCATCATCCGTAATCAAAATATTAAATTCATTAAAATCACCGTGGATAACACCATGATTGCCAAATTTGATGATTAAATTCATTAATTCGTCATACAATTCTTCCACATCATTTACTTCATGAACTTCACACCTATACATTGAAATTTCATTTGTTACTACAGTGTAAACATTTTTTTTTTTTTTTTAATACAAATTATTAAAATTCTATTTAAAGTAAAAACTTACAAAGGTCCACCTTCAACCAGCTCCATAACAACACAATGTCGATTAAAATCAATTGGTTTTGGTACTGGAAATCCTCTATCCATGAGTGCTTGCATATAGGCAAATTCCCTTGTTGCAGATATTCGAGACAGATATAACCACGATGCAGATTTTCTGTGTTGATGATAATCTCTTTTTCCTTTGATGTTTCGGAAACATGTTCTACCTAATCTATGTAATTTCAAACAAAGTGGATTTCCTTCTTCGTCTGCCACTACGTAAATGTTAGACTCTTTTCCAATACCTATTTGATTTCCAAAAGAACCAACAACACCTCTTTGTGCCAGTACTTTTAAGGCTAAGTAATCATAACCAGCATTTGTCAAGCGATAACCATCATCTAAAATAATAATTAATTATATGAAATGTATCAATGCTTATTAAACGTAAATATTGATGAATAACGTACAATGTTTCCCTCTTTCATAACTGAGTAATCGATGTTTACATAATTCCTTCAACAATTTATGAACACCACCATAACGTAAATTTGCTATTTGCGCAGCAAGTGAAGCTGGTACAAGCTCATGATTTTTCATACCCATTTCAATCTGAAAATTTCATTATTATCCATACACACTATTTGATGTTATGATAAATCTAATAATATATTATTATATTGTTTATACTTACTGCCGTCAATACACGGAAATCTTCCCGCGTTAAATAACGTAACATCGTTACATTTAACTTCCCCATAATTTAATTCTAATAAATATACAACTTTAAAAGTTATTTGTGTACATGTGCTTCTACCTCTCTACCAATACCACGGAGCCTAGATAACAAGAGGGCGATCGCAATGTATTAGAAATGTTTGAAAATGACGGGACAGATATTTTGCCACTAGAGCGCGTTAGTGTGGCACTCACGCATACATGCGTTGTACGCATGTTGTATAAGAACGTGTTGTTATAAGAAAAAAATTAAAAAAAAAAAATGGAATTTGTTTAAAAAGTATAACAAGTAACAATTAATAAATTCATAAAAAAAACTTAAACGCGATATAATAATATTTATAATAATAAATATACCTTTTAATTAGTAAATATAAAAAAAGAAAAATTCTATTTAATAATGCCTAAGAACCAATCAAAATGAATATTAGATAATCGATGGCATTTAATTGTCTGCGATTGGTTGGATTAAAGTAATGGCGAATACTTAAATAAATTTCAATTTTTTATTATAGGAATATATCTAACTTTTGTAGAATAAATAAGAAAATAAAAATATTTAATTTATCATTTGATAAGATATTTTTTAAAAATTATAATTTAAAATATAAAAATTATAGAAAAGATAACTTAGCAAATAAAATCCTCTAGATGTCGCATTTTCATTCGAATTGATTAATTTGAATATTGTGCCATCTATGACTGTATTCGGTTCTGTCAGTAGAGAAAACTCCTTGGCCTTACCACTCTCTTTCATCTACGCGGCGTTGAGAGTTGTGCCTGCAAAGATCTTGTACGTTATGTTATAAATTAAATTTTTCTTTTCTTTTAAATATAATAATCTATATATATGAATAATCGTATGGTGTTTTATTCAGGTGAAGTGTTTCATTCAAAGGGAGACAGAAAAGATGTGGTCGTCATTATGGGAAACCGCTAAATTATCACCATTTTCCACACCTTTTACCAATGTTAGGTGTCAGGGTCAAGATGAGAGTATGCAAACGCTCGTTAAAAATCGAACCATTTCGGCTGCTTCCGCTAACGGCGGTCAGTATAATTTTCGAATAAATTTTGTTAATTAACAAAAAATTTTTTTATACACAACTTCTAACAGAAAAGATATTTCATTCTGATGGTTAAGAGGTTTATAAAATAATCTAACTAATAGTATTTTAATGTGTCAATCGTAAAGTTACGAAAGAAAATTCTTATTAATCGAATTTCCAAAAATTTACATGCTTTTCTTTTTAATTAACAAAAATGATCTCGATTACGGCTTTATTCGCATGTGACGCGATGTTACATAATATGTAATTCATGTAAAAATTATTACTATGGTTTCTTGTCGCAACGTTGACATAGTCTCGATACTTCGTTTTATCCTCCTTTAATATTTGGTAACATTATTATCGAGTTAAATAAATAAAAAGATAGAACTTCGATAATTTCATCGTTTATTTGTATTATTATTTTATTAGCTAATAATTATGTAACTTTTAACTCACCGCATTCAAATTTTTGACGTTAAATGAGGGAGTCGCTTTGCATGTGTCGCATTCTCTCAATGTCGCTTATAATAAAATCTATAAATATATTCAATACAATGAATTTTTTGCAAATACTGTATCAATAATTAAGATAAACAATTGTTTAGAAATAATTAATACGAATTAAAACATAAGAAAAATTGTCATTAGCATGTATTCCACTTATCATATCGGAGTAATGTGGGGTTGCATAAGGAGCGGCCATTTTGTCGAATATGCGTGCCGATCTTAGTTTCGGAATTTTTAAATGATACTCGAACTAAAATAATGATTAACATTGCCTTTGAATGATGACCGCGACCGAGTAACCAATCTAACGCTTTTCTTTTTACTTGAATGGTTTATTATTAGAATAGGGCAAGGTAGCAGATCCGTTAAAAACGGATCTTGAAATCTTGCCAAATTTAAATTCCAAATGCACGAGTTTGTCAGCTGATCGATATCGTCAATTCGATTCACTCGTTTTCTTTCTTTTTGTTTTTAACTCTCAATGAATTCGAATATGAGGGTGGGCTAAACATTTTTGAATCTAAACAAAAAGAATTTTGAACTTATATAAAAAAAAAATAAAAAAATTAAGTTTGATTAAACTGAAATTATTTCAATATCAGGCTTTTTCTATTGTCAGGCATTTTAATGTCAACGTTTCAACTCATTCACGTGGGTTATATGAAAGAGATATTATAATCATTTTGATATTTGAATTCTCTTTACAGATAGTTGCGAATTTGGTTCTAACAAATATTTTGCACTATGCGGACTTGGAGGCATTTTGTCTTGTGGTATAACTCATACCATGGTTACTCCATTGGATTTAGTTAAATGTCGTATTCAAGTAGACCCTGCTAAATATAAATCAGTTTTCAATGGTTTCCGTGTACGTGAATCAAATTTTTATTTCAGTATATATTTATATATATTCTCATTTATGAAAAATTAATCTATTGCAGACCAAAAAAATAGTATATATTTAAATATGTTATTTTTGAATAGGTAACTCTAGCTGAAGATGGAACTAGAGGTTTAGTTAGAGGATGGGCACCTACATTCTTTGGATATTCTATTCAAGGAATGTTCAAATTTGGACTTTATGAAGTTTTTAAAGTTTATTATTCTGCTCTTGCTGGAGAAGAAATGTCTTATGAATACAGAACTAGCTTGTACCTTGTTTCTTCCGCATCTGCAGAATTTTTTGCCGACATTGGTTTAGCTCCGCTTGAAGCTGCAAAGGTAATTTCTTATTTTTTTTATTATATAATAATTTTATAATAAGGTCAATGGAGTCAAAGATTTACTGACTTATATGCACATATTTAAATCTTTAATTTAATATCCCATTAACCCTCTCAATTTTACACCTTCGCTCAGTCCATACTACACTTCGTCCTTGTGTTGTCGTATCCTTGTCATTTATTTTGTAAGTTTCTTATATTTTCATTCTTTCTTCTTAGATAATTATATTTTTGAAATATATTCAAATTAATAATAATAATAATAAGCATAATAAAATATTTCATTTATATAGGTCAGAATTCAGACAATGCCAGGCTTCGCAAATACCTTACGAGAGGCATTCCCAAAGATGTATGCAGATGAAGGCCTTGGCGGTTTTTACAAAGGTCTGGTACCTTTATGGTTACGTCAAATCCCATATACTATGATGAAATTCGCATGCTTTGAGCGTACGCTTGAATTATTGTACAAGTATGTAGTACCTAAACCAAGGTTAGAATGTACCAAAGGAGAACAGTTAGTAGTTACCTTCGCTGCTGGTTATATTGCTGGTGTATTCTGTGCTGTTGTTTCTCATCCTGCTGATTCTGTAAGTATATCAAATTATAAGGTTATAGTAATTACAGAATAATAATTATATCTATACTAACATTTATATTTAATTTCTCTTAAGGTTGTGTCCAAACTTAATCAAGAAAAAGGTGCTACAGCTGGTGACGTATTGAGAAAACTTGGTTTTGCCGGTGTGTGGAAAGGACTGGGACCTAGGATCATTATGATTGGTACTTTAACGGCAGCTCAGTGGTTCATTTACGATGCAGTTAAAGTTTGGCTTCGCATGCCACGTCCACCACCACCGGAAATGCCAGAATCTCTTAAGAAGAAATATGGTGTTGCTTAAATACCACTAATGGTCAAATTTTTTAATTGGATCATCAACAAGATCGCAGTTAGAGGATAAAATTATAGGAAAATTCAACTAATTTCATACGTAATAACATTGTTGAACAATGTCCAATGACAGTTTATTTTCTTGTGTATTTATTCATCAGTAAGTTAAACTTTCATCAGTGAAGGCAACACTGCCAGACTATATTAGAAGTGAGAATAAAATTAATAATATTCTTAGTTCTATAATTCCACGATGAAAACAGAATTAAAAGAAAAAAAACTAGCGCTTTCGTGAGACGGACTCGTGACAGCTATTGTTACACATTGTAACTGTATACTGTTACTGTATATATGAGTGATCATTGTAAAAATAAACAAAATGATTACTCGATTAAATGGTTTTTTTCTCATCTTTTATATTTTCATTCCTCCATATTATTTTTACTTTTGTGTACAAATTTTATTTTATGCTTTTCGACTTAATTTTTCATGTATAAATTATCCTTTGCTTGTTTGTACTACACGGTTTACAGGACATTTCGTAAAATATTTATTTATGTTTTTAAATTAAATATTTTTATTGTCATCAGATAAAGATCCTCTTTTTTTTTATTTGTAATAATTATTTTTAAGCTATACTATTCACAGAAATAATAATATTTTTACATAATTTCAAAAATATATTTGTGCAATTTTATTGTACATAATCGTCACGTATATTTTGTAGATAATAAGATCTAAGCACTTATTATAGCTAAGGAGTTTTCTTTTAAGTATGAATGTACATTTGTCATTCTCATGCCAGATGATAAAAAATATCTAAGTACAACACGATATACTTTGTACTAAAAATTTAAATTGATTTGTTTTCTATTAACATGTGTATATGATTAAAAATCTCATTATATTATGAAAGTGTAGTTAAAGAGTAAAATACAAAAATAATATTTTTACTTAAATTACACATTTCATTTGAATAAAATTACTTATTAATAAACAATATATATTAATATTGTTTATGCCTTATTAAGTAAAATGCGAGATACGGTCATCTTGATAAGATAGTGGATCGAACATAAGATACAGCATCTTCTATAGTTGCAAAAATTTTAAACGACAATTCTTTGTATATATACATTTCGCATTTTTTGATCATCTCAAATATTGGACTGGAACAATTGGCTAGATAAAAATTAATTTGGATTTCAGCAAATTCTGAAGCTATTGCGTGTATCGCGTTAACACCTGTCGGATCTATATAACTTATAGCACTCATGTTCATAATAATACAACGTAACCCATCCTTATGTTCAAAATCTTGTTCATCTAAATGAATCCCCTTTTGTCTAAGTTTCATTCTTTGTCTAATAACTTTCTGCGGATTAATACCAATCAGTTTATGGACTTCAGATTTGAAATGAGCGCTATTGACGAAATTTAAACATCCGCTGTAATGAAATATTTTAATTCCTTCTATTTCCTTAGCCTGTAAACACAATATAAACAAAATTAGTAATTTAATATTACATGAAATTATTTATATGCAACTTAAAAAGTTTTGAAATCTTACCGCTTTGTATCTATTAAGATCTAAATATAAATCTGAATTTGGTATGTGACCTAATAAACACGTATACGGTCTAATACTTTGTAATAATACACTTGCAAGTGAAACTAATAGTCCTGCTAATAATCCAATATCGATATTGACTAATATCACAATAAGAAATGTCACAATCCAAATGACAGCATCAGTTTTACTTAATTTCCAAAATTTAATTAATTGCGTAGCTTGTAGAAGCATTCCTTTTAAAGCTACCTAAAAAGATTATTCAATATTATATTATATTTATTTTGATATTTACATTATTTTATCATTTTTCCATTATATTTTACTTACTACTATAATCGAAGCTAGAACACATCTTGGAAGTGGTTCAAAGAAAGGACCTATCCATAAAAGAATGGTCAATAATATGCAACACGAAACAATACTAGCAATCTGAGAGCGACCACCTACTGTTTGTTGAATAAGAGATCTGCTTAAGGATGCTGAGAATGGCATACATGAAAAAAACGATCCAACTATATTGCTAATTCCCTACAATTAAAAATAATTCATATAAATATTAGTTTTATAAGTATAAAGAAGATAAAAGAAGTTATTTATTAAATGAAATTTTGTTTTACCATAGCAAATAATTCTTGATTAGAGTCAACTTTGTAATTAAGCTTCTGAGCAAATATTAAAGCCATAGACATGGTAATCGTATAAGAGACCATAGTTATCGCAACACTATCTACTACGACTAAAGGCAGTAATTCTAACGTTGGTAATTCAGCTGGTGGTAATCTGATTTAAAGCACCTTAAAACTAAATACAATTTAATCATTGCAAAACTTAATTCTAACGATTAGAAAAGATATACGTACCCCGTAGGAATGTCCCCCACGTTTTGGATGTTATATGTTTCAGTTAAGTTGCCATATTTAGATACCAAAGTACCGGTAACAACGGCAATTAGTTCTATGGGTATGGGAACACCACATTTTTTTCCGGCCCATGGCTAAGATAAAAGAATTAAAATATATATATATATATGTGTGTGTGTGTGTGTGTGTGTGTGTGTGTATGTGTGAGAGTGTATTTATTTTTATATAAAATATTTGAATATAAAAAAATAATAAAATAAGCTTACTTTAATAAATTCATTATTGAAGACCATGATAATAATTGCAATTGTTGATACAATCGCAGAAGCAACATTTATATTAGATATTTCTTTGGCTATATTAATAACAGTCTGAAATAATTCAAATAATATTACAAATATTAGGAAAAATATTTGAATTTTTAATTATACATACTTGAATAAGTTTGAAGTATCCTTTCTGTTTTGGAAGTTTTAATCCCAACAGATCTTTGATCTGTGATAAGAAAACATGGACCGCAGCACCTGTAGTAAAGCTATTGACTAATGTTTCGCTAAGTAACGTGCTTATAACTCCTAATCGAAATATATACATTATGATCTAGAAAAATTTCTTTGTTTAATTATATATACACACAAATAAAATTATATAGGAAAAAAAAAGATAGGATGATTTAAATAAACTTACTTGAAATATTCCAACTAATAATGTAACCGCTGTTGCAACTTGGATTGGCGTAAATGAATAATATTCTTTGTCTATTTGTGTAAAAGCTGTATGACTTGAGTTTCCATTATGATCGTTTAATGGTAATGAGTATGATGTTACAGCTTTACCAGTCATAAGACAGACAACAGCAAATGTTCCTATATATAAATGCATTTAATGATTACTAAAAATATAATATTTGTAGTATACAAGTTGTAACGGAATATGTAAGAAATGATAAAATGGAAATCATGCCGCCAATCATACTACATATAATAATTGATGCACACTATGATGTATAATAAATGAAAAACTACATAATGATACTATACAAGTTTTCACTGTAAGAGAGAAAATACAGTGATTATCTAATAGATACAAAATAAAAATGATAAACCATAGAATGGTCTATGAAAAGTTGACTTGAAGATAGAGTATATGTGTTCGCACACACACATGAATTTTTGAAATTATTTTAAAATGTACAATCAACTCCCAAAGTATATCCCACATGTTCTGTTACATTCTGTATATATAATCTATAATTTACTAGTTATTTACCCATTGATACATGCTTGGAAGTACCAAAAAAGAAATATATTAAAACTGGAAAAAACGCCATATATATTCCAACAACAGGTGGTACATTTCCCAAAAGTGCATAGGCCATTCCTTGAGGAATATGCATAATAGCTACAGTTAATCCTGCAATAATATCATAAACCAAATCTTCTGTCCATCTGTAACGTTTGAGCCATTTTACAGCTGGTATTGCTGAGCTCACGCATGATTTCAAATTTTTAGATTTAACAAATTCCTTCACATATTGAGTGACTGCAAATAACCAAATTATTATATCATTAACGTTAAAAGTTAATAATTAAAAACAAATTAGTAGATTAAGATTATTACATGTTATATTATAAATATAACAATCAATTTGTTTAAACATAAACTTACAAGATGTTCTTGGTCGTTCATAATGATAATCCAAATTTAAAGCTTCTTGTTCATAAAGTGGTCTTTCCACTCGTAATTGCAACAAAACATCATCCTGTTTCTCCATATTATTGTTCTTCTTACACACAAATAAAATATAATTATTCTAATTACAAAAATGAATACGAACTTTTATTAGTATTTTTATTTTTAAACAATATTCTCGTCATGTGACTCGAATCTATAACAATAATTGTACAAAAATATTTGCTATCTTTGAAAGTTGACAAATTTGATAGAACTGATCGCATGTCTCTCAAAGATTCTTGGTTAAGTTCTTGAAATTATATTTTCCAGCTATCAATGATTTATCATTAAACAATATTTTCACTGCTGTAAACATTTATTGTATGATTTATTTTGATAGTAAGGGCCACGTGTACTTAATCCGCCTAATCCAACGTTAGCTCGGTCACGAGTTACCTCGTGGTTTTAAACTACTACTCAAAAGTGTTTCTCTTTATGATATATCATTGATTATGGGTGTGTGTGTGTGTGTGTGTGTGTATTTCTTAGAACGATATACAATGGTAATTTTTTTTAATCATATTTCATTATCATTTCAATAATCAAAAATAATTTATAATAATAATAATAATAATAATAATAATAATAATAATAATAATAATAATAATTTATAATAATAATAATAATAATAATAATTTAAATAATTCAAAACACGATTGTAATTCAAACATTATTATAATATTATATAATAATAATTATAATGATTAATCTATTTTTATATTTTAATGATACAACTCTGTTTATGAGCGTGTATATATCGTGTATAATATTTAAAAATAAATTATGTCTAATGGGTATTTATAGCACAGATGTTCCGCGTCACTTTTTAGACTTATTGAACATTTCGAAATAATTTTAATAATTATTGTTAACTTTTTTTTGTCGTCGTATTTTAATAATTTTATCTTTTTATAAAACACTCTTTGTTCTTTCATGTTTATATAATCTAATTAAATACAATTATAAATCGGGATCAAAGATTACGAATTATCTTTCAGATTTCTTTTTTTATAACCCTTTATTTGCACTTATTCGTGTCAAAAGATTAATAATATCTTGTAAATAATGTACAATTTTTTCCTTGTTAGATAATGTAATACAAGTCTCCTATTTGGTTAAATGAGTTCAAAAATAAACGCAAATCGAGAGGATTTGAATTTAATAATGAAATGTGTTTAAAATATTATTACTATATTTTGGTAATATTTAATATTAATTATTACTTCAAAAACTGAGGAGAAAGAATATTTAAAAATAATTGTTTTAATTTTCGCGCTTATGACAAATTTAACATGGCGGATAAAATTTGATTGGCTGTTAGCTTTCCCGGGAATTAAAGCGTCGTTTAAATTTATATATTTGAGATTAATGTGTAACTAATAAATATGAAAGATTTGAAACAATTTGCGTTATAATAAGTTCGTATACAAACATGTAAGTAGTTATTATAAGAACGATGATTTTCACTAGTTAAACTACAAAGGTATACTGTGTTTTACTATCGGAAATGAGCTAATCTCCAAGGTTTTTTTTTTTATCAAAATAATTTAAAATTCATTTTAACACTTTGTTGACCGGCTATTTTTTTCAAGAATTTATCTCATGTCACCGGCTATTACTTCATAATTGAATTGTAAAGTAAAACAATATAAGTAATTTTTAATAAATTTTACTTATTATTAGACTTTAAATATTTCTTCTTCGTATGATAAACAGTATAACAATAGTAGAACAAAATCTGTTACTATTGTAATATTTATTTTCGCTGCGTTTTCCTATTAAATAGCGTGATGCGAAAAATAACGCATCACGAGTTAACTCGTGACCGGTCAGCAACGTTCGGCCACAGAAACACGAGTTAACTCGGGAACGGTCAACAAAGTGTTAAATATGGTATGTCTGATTTCAAATTAAAAGTAATTGGACGGTTATGACTTAATGACCTAACAGATAAAGTGGGTCACGTAAATTTATGTTTTTTCATTCTGACTTCCTTTAGGATGGATCACCAATTTTATGCTTTCGATTTGTAAATAAATCCACTTTAGAAAATTTTATCAAAAATAGTGTTGATTTAATCAAAATACAATGCTTTAAAACCATGCATAGATGTTTATTTCATACTAGATTGTCTAAGGAAGAGTCATTTTGACTGCTTCCTAATTTCGTTTAAAAAAATTTATATTTATTGAGACGATTTTTCTTAAATTTTATATGACTGTGATATAAATGCATAATTAGTACATTTATTAATATTGTATTTATCTCTCCACTCTTTTAACCTTTGCTTACCACCCTTCCTGAAGCAACACGCTTACCACACCCGGGTCTTTTGGACCCGGGCGAGAAAAATCGTTATAAAAAAGAAACTATTGCATAGATTTACTTCAACATTTTTTTGAAACTTCTTTAATACTTACTTAAAAAGACTATATAGGTTTTATAGCTTTAAATTAAATTTAAATATGTTGAAAAAATTACCAAAATTGAACAATTGAGAAAAATGACTCAAGTTGCAAAAAAGGTTTGGGTCCTTTGGACCAAGTGTGGTAAGCGAAGGTTAAAACGAATATTTTATATTTACAGATAAAATAGGTATTAATGTGATTAATACTTAAAACATAAGTGCGTGGATACTATAAACATTTATTACGTCACATAAGTACAATTGAACACCAAGGGGTTGCTAAATGATAATTATTGTTTATATTCTTGATACAATTAGTTAGTCATATGCGACTTTGCACAGACATTAATATATATATACACTTTCGTGTTTTGCTTAAACAAATACATACTCTCTTAAATATATTTTTTGCTCTCTGTACAAATGTATATACAATATATATATATATATATATGTATGTATATATATATATATATATGTATATAATCACAATATCTCTCTCTCTCTCTCTCTCTCTCTCTTTTCATACATTCAAACTTCTTTCTTTCTATCTTACAATTACAAACTTTAAGGAATAATAATTATGAATAATTCTGGAAGAGTAAATTAAAGCAAATACTGTAACATGTCGATGAGGTAAATATGTGGAAGGTTTTTTTGATTATTATATTAAATTCTTTTGTTCTCCATAGAACGAATGAGAATTAAAAAAAAAAAAAAAGTATGCGCATTTGGAAAAATGTTTCAATTTAAATATACTATTGAACACATTAGAATGTTGGAATTTTCATTTGTGATGATTAGATAAATATATATTTATATATACATATAAATAATATATTAATATATACATATAAATAATATATTAATATATTATTAAATATATATAAATTTAGTAGAGAATTTTCATTCAATAAGAAATAAATATACAATAATTTGTTGAGAAGATAAATATGTACATATTGATTTAAAAATAATCTACATACAAAAGAATGTATTTGATATAATCTAAAACTTAATGCGACCATTATTTATATGTTTTAAATATACATATTCATTTTACAATCAATTTAATGCGTGTATATATATACCGTATATATAATATACTAACAATGCAAAATAATGTACACGCTTATTGAAAGATCTTTAGAAATAAAAGTTTAATATAACCGTTTATTGCAATTCGTATGCCATCAAAAAATAGGCTAACATAAATCACATTTATTGTCAGCTAAATATTTTAATCCTTGTTACAATAAACAAGAGTTAATTGTACTCAAAGAAGACACTCATATGCCCAATATTTTCACATTAATTGCCATAGAAAGTTACACCCACATTCATCCATTATTATTATTATTATTATTATTATTATTATTATTACTATTATCATTATTATTATTATTATTATTACTATTATTATTATTACTCAATATTGATTGGCATGTGAAGCAACAAACGGAATAAATAATTCAATCTATTTACACATATTAGTAAATATAATAGTTAAGAGTTTCAATATTTGCTTTTTTTTCCCTTTGTTTGTATAATGAAAAGTTTCTTTTTTATATTATAAAAATTAACAAAAAAAAAATAAAAAACAATAAAAAGTAATGTTCACCTAAAATATTTTAAAATAATATTATTTAATAAACTATTGAGAAGAGCTTGTATAATATTATTAACCTTGAAAATTTGATTAGTGAAGTTTTCAAAAATTGTTTTTAACTACGTATTGAACTAATAGTCATATTGTACTCTTTGCATTCAGTCTTTGCTTGTAAGTTAAAATAAAAGTCATGTAAATCATAATCCATGTTAAATATCAAACTCCAAAATCAACTAGGAACTACAAATAGGATAAGAGCGTTTATACATATATATAAATAAATATATATATATATATATATAATATGACATGGGTCCCAAATTCTTCTTATCATTCATTTTCTATCATTCAAATTTCAATCATTCACAGTCCAATGAAATAATTATAATTAATCCCTGAAAGTTGCATAACAGGGTAGTTCAGTTATTCGTTTTTTTTTTTAAATGTTTGGTAGCATCGAAGAGCTAAAAAAGGATTACTTTGTATTTGAGATTATTGGGTGAAGTATTTGACAATTATCTATTACTTCATGTTTCTTTTCTTTTCTAGTTTTTGCTTATTTTTTCGTCAAAGCTACAAAAATTTATATTTTGTGCCACGTAAGGAATGTTCATAAATGTAAATTAACAAAAATGCAACAATCTCACAAAAATGGAAAGAAAAATAAATAAATATGTTAAATTTTTGCTAATTTTGAACATTAATTACGATTCTGATATAATATAATAATATTCAAATTGTTACAACAAAAGGGTCTTGATGTAAAGTTAGTCGATCGTTTTTTGTTTTTTGTTTGTTTTTGTACATATATGTTCCACACATTTAGTGCTTATTCATTAAAATGGCTTTTTACTTTGACTTTTTATAATGTTGCATGCAATTGCTTTTCTCTTTTTCTTTCTCTCTTTTTTTTTTGCTTTGGGATAAGTGATTAAAATGATAATTCTTTGAGAAAATTTTTACTCGACTCATATATCATTTGTCATGGCAGTATAGAATGGCAGCATAATTAGATGAGGCGAATTTCATTAAAGTATTGAAATAGTAAAGACCTCCTTTTCTTACCTCCAATGCTGACACAGAGATTCATTTAAAAGTATCTTTTGTTTTAATGGAATATCTGGACGAAAGTGGATTGTGTTGTAGGCAACAGTAATTGCTTCTAAAATAATTATTATTCGTAGCAACATTATTCTCTTGATTTAGATAATCTGCCATCGAGAGTTTTTTCAAATAGACAAAGTGCTCGATGAACAAATTCGTATTGTTCAGCAGTTTGAATCATACCTCCTCTGTCATACCTTGAATACAAATTATAATATTATGTGTCAAGGTTTTGATAAATAAATTGCATGTAAAGATTCGCATATATCGCTTAAGCGAATAATGAAATTTTAAGAAGACTCACCTCATTTGACATAGAATACCTAGTACATCTACGTTATCATTTCTTAAGAGTTGTGTCATTCCTATTGCTAGTGCTATAAAACATCCAGTGCGTCCAATACCTGCGCTACAGTGTACCACTACAGGTCCAGATAGAGCATTTATTTCTGCAGCTAAATTAACAAGCGCATCTGCTGCTTGAGGTACAGCATGATCTGGCCATGAATCATACCTATCAAAATCCAATTAGTTTTTATATAATATATATTTTCTTGATAACATACAATATATTACGTTTCATTTTAACTTAGACTAATATAAATTACCAGTAATGCTGTACATGGCGTCTTTCCCTTTCGTATCTAATTTCCAAATCTCTAACAGTATAACCATCTTTGTTGGTTATAGAGTTAACTATAATCGTGAAAGGACCAGCTTGTAAACGATTATTTTTATCTACAGGAAAGTAGATATCACATTTTGTTTTGGCAGCTTCGTGTAATCTTGTCATCATGACAATTACGGGAACTTTTTCTGCCCAAATCATTTGCCAGAAATCTTCTATCGTATGAGATAATGGTCCTTGGGTTGCGATATAGCGTGCATCTTCTCCATCGTATCCCTATTAATTAGAAAATGTTATACGAATTACATCATACGTGTCATTTTATGATGAAACACGACCTTTTGAAACGAGCGTAGAATATTGTATCGTTTACTTACCCTGATATAATTGGCGTTTATGTAACTAGAAAGTGGATCGTCAGAAGAACCCGGTAAAATCACTCGAGATTGCGGATTAGGTAATACAGTGCAATATCTATTTTTTACACCAGCTCCACATATATCAACTTTTTTGGGGTGGTTCAACGGTACTTCCCAAAATTCTTTCTGTAACGATGCTGGATCGTTCAATGTTTTTTTCAATTGTGCTCTGGATAAGACATTTCCAGCGCTCAATAAAAATTCTTCAGTCGTACATTCGCGAGTTGGAGTGACCATGTGTGGTGGATTTTCGGGTGTCGGTGCTGGTGCTAGTTCTATGGTTAAACTTGCACTCGAACTACGCCGTTCTAATAATCCTTTAGGTTTCACGCGAATTGGTTCTATTTTTCGTTCTGGCGTGGTCACAGTCATTATTTCTGGTAAACCAGAAGCAACTGTTGTAGAAGGTTTTGCTTTTTGAGTAGATTCCGATGGTTTGGCTACCGATTGAGGAACCCATTGCGCTTCCACTGAACTTTTAGTACTTTTGTCAGTTTTATCTGTTCGGCCAACCAATCCTTCTTCTACTAGACCTCTCCTGTCACCATCTTCAGTATCTTTTTCACGCGACATTTGTTTCCGTAGCCATAACAAGATCTATTTCAATAAATATTTCTATTAATATTGATTTTCTAATGTAAAGATCAATCAAAAGAAAAATATAAATGTAAATATTAGAATGCTTTAACACTTTGACTGCCATGTCGGTCATATATGACTGGAGCACATGAATCTTTTACAATTGTGAAAAACTACATGAAAATTGAAAGTTAGTGTATTTGAATATAATATAGAAGATACTTTAAAATAAAAAGTACCTTATTGAACAATTACAATGTTTGATTAACATCAATTTACTATTATTTTGCTATTATATTCTTTGGATAATAAAAGTAATACCATAGTGTCCTAGGCAAAACATATGATTTCGACATGGAAGTCATGGAGTTAAATAATAATGTCTTACCAAAAATGTAAACAAAATAACACCAGCAATGGCACAAAGTGCTATAAAAAGAAGCAACTGCCAATCTAGCCATGATAGAGTTGTACTAGAGCGAACCTCCTGACCTATACGGGTACTGAATTGAGCTGCTTGCAAGTCCATACCAGAATCATCCAGTCCCGTAGTGGACTGCCGGATCCTATACCATTAAAAACAAATTTTATGTATTGTTCTAACATCATTCAGTTAATATAGTGAAGGTATTTGTCATATACCTATGATGAGATCGAGCAGACATTCCCTCGGTAGACCGCAGTAAAGAAATTGGTAGCACGGTATCTGTGTGCCACCTTCGTTCTGTAATTAAGTAGAATTTCTCCAAATGCTTTGTATTATCATCATTGATCGAAGAGTCATATTGATCTGCATCATTTACATATTGATGATTCAACGATAATCCTGTACCTCCTACAACAACAGCAATAACATACCAAATTAAATTTAAGATACTTTTCATGGTATAAAAATAAGGGTTTTATAATTCTATAAAACAATATTTTGTACAATTAAAGATTCTCATTATTTTAGTATTTCAAAACTAATATAAAAGTTCTATGAAAATGATAACATTGAATATGTATTATGGACAGAAGAAAACATCCAATATAATATTATAATGATAGCTTGATTTTTTGAAATATATACATTTTTTGATCTATTTTCTTACACAAATGAAGATATAAATATTGACACAATCATGGTATCTTCAAAAATATTATTTAACGAGCAGTAGTCTGTATATAAAATAACAGTAGAAAGAAATCAGATAAGAAAGAATAAAAATACTAAATAGCAATGACTAATATAAAATAGTTCTGTTCGTAAACAGGATGTAAATATCACAAGAGAGTTAAATGTTTATGAACGAAGTATTAGAAAGATTTTAAAGAAAGAGAGTGGGGAAAGGAGAGTTCAGTATAGTAACACGGTAATGAGTAGATGCAGTCTACGCCAATGAAAGTACTGCATGTGACAAGTGGATGAAGAGCATCATTCAGTCACAAATACAAACTCGGTCAAAGAGAGAGAAGGGAAAGGGAAAGAGAAAGAAAGAGAAAGAAAGAGAAAGAAAGAGAAAGAAAGAGAAAGAAAGATTAAAAGAGAGAGAAAGAGAGGTGTATAACACGCGCATCCTCATTCGCGTTGATACATGGGCGCCTTTCACGTGAGAAAATATACACAACACATATATTCACACAAATAGGAAACCCTCACAAACAAAGTACATCCTGTTTGCCGTTAGGTACATAATGTTGTCATGTGTAAGTACGGAAGGAAGTAAATGATAAAATAATGAAGAAAAAAAAACCAAGATAGAAATGATTGAAAACACTGTAAATACCTTGAATCAAAATTACATAAGCTAGGACGATGAGCAACGTTTGGTTGACACTTAAGTGCACTTTGTGATTTAAAACTAGCGGTTGATTGTACGTCAAAATCGCCATGTTAAAAATATGAAAACAATCTATCTTAAACCTTCCTGCGCAAGCTCCGTTTTCGAACTGTCGCGAGGACGCGATCAAATGAGTCCTGACCTGCGCTTCGACTCGTCTCGGTTTCTTTCGGCTCTATTCGTACGCTCGGCTCACTTAACGACGAGGTAACGTGCCATGACCAATCATGACAAACGCGTGGCGTTAATGCCGACCAATCACGACACGAGTTTACTACAAGTATCGAGAATTTGGCGGGAGGGGACGATGTGAATGAACGTCAAGCACGTGCGAATAAACGATAGTAATGCACCTTTCCGGAGCGGGTTCGTGCGATCGTCCACTGAAGAAGGTGGACTTTCAAGGTCGATCTTTTGCCGTTACTCGTTCTTTTGTCTTTTTTCTTTTATTTTCTCTTTCTCTTACGAGACGCACTTCGTCATACATTCTGTACTATGTATGTATTTATGTATGTATATACTCATTATTTACTTACACGCGAGGTTGAGAAATAAGAAAATAATGAGTAATTAATGAGTAATCATTTTTCTATATAATATTTTATATGACGTCAACTTTCTATGGAGAACAAAGAATGTTCAAATTATAGGGATACCTTTCCTATATCGAAGATGACTCAACTATACGATTTAACATAAGATTTAGTTACCGTGTAAGAAAATAGCGTCCACGCATTGTCTCATAGTGATTCAAATTTAGAACAGTGCTCGTATTTCTTCCTAATCCAAAATTCGAAAGTTTATTTGTCTTCCTTGCTCGTATTTCTTCCTAATCCAAAATTCGAAAGTTTATTGTTCTTTCTTCTTAATAATATCTCTTCCTTGTTTCTTTTTCTTCTTTGTTCTTTTCATTCATTTATTTTCTTCTCCTCTTTATCTTTTAATAAAATCGAAAAATTAAACTTGTCCATTTAAAATTTCGTAGAATAAAAAATCACGTCACAATTATTTGATCTCGATCTGAAAAATCACTTCAGTTTCCACGATTTATGAAAATTCAAAACTTCTGCCTTACGTATTCCTCAAGAATATCTCGGTGATTCAGAAAACCGGATGCTATTCATTCGTCCCTGTGCCATGTGTCCGGAATCCAATATATTCGCTCTGTCGAATCCGCTCTTTTTCCAGTCTATGCTCATTTATCTCCGTGTTTCCTGTGCACCAGTCTCAACTGGCGATATTTATAATTTACGTTGCCCTTGCATGTATACCAAAATTACTCCTTTTCCGCTCTTACGATCAATTCTTTCAATTCGAATTTAATCGAATCTAATTCGTATTTTATTTACTCGTTGTATTTCATTCCAATTCTTCGAATTGCAAGTTATCCCTTTTTTTTTTTAATTATTATTGATTTTATCGAATAGTGCAAAAGCGAATATTTATATTATATATTATAATATAAAAAATTATAAATACACATTGAATATATTATTTCCACTCGTTCGTTCGTAACAAATTAATACTATTATTATTATTATTATTATTATTATTATTATTGGTATTATAAGTATTATTCATTATTTATATAATAAAATATATGGGAAGAGAGCAGCATTGTTGTTGCATATGCTCTATTTGATATATTCATTGCTCTCTGGTTGTTATCCACAACGCAACAAAGCTAACCGACTATCATTGTCGGAGTAGGTAAAAAAATCAATAAACTACCCGACAGAACTGAATCTGACTCTCGTGATATCTCCGTTTCTATTGTATCGTACATATGTAAGTAGTACGTATATGTACATCATATATGTACAATATGTATGTATATACATATAATTTACTATAAATAGTAATGCAGCTATTGCCTGTTCGTTCGTATACATACTTTTATCATCATCATAATCGTTATCGTCATCATCATCATCATCATCATCATCATCATTATCATCATTATTAATATTAATATTATTATCAAATGATCATGCGTATACGAAAACGAGTTGGAGACAGTTAAAACGTTTTAAAAAATTTATCAAAAAATATTTTTGTCTTCTTCTTCTTCTTCTTCTATTTTAAGCGTATCTTATAAGAATCTATATAATTCATATAAAATTCTTCTTCTTCTTTTTTCTTAGTTTTATCATTAATTCATTTTGCTCTTCCTCTTTTTATCCATTTGTTCCTTTTTTTATTCTTTACATTATTAATTAATAATCTCTTGTCTCTTAAATGAAATCAATAGGAAACAACGATGATCATCTTTCATAATGTAGATGCCAATATTAGTGCATTTTCATGTAGAAAAGATTAAAAACTCTGGGTGATATTCTTACATATATAGATAGAGGTAGAGAGAAAGCCAGTGGTTGTCATCCTAAGTTTGATTTCCATTCGATCGATACCGAAATGCGACAGTTAACTGCTTTCGGCGTACCGTCGATTGTGAATTGGACGTTGAGCCACCGAACATGTTTTCGTTGCAAATGTAAGTTCGCTTAAATTCGAAAGGAAAACGTTGGAAATAAGTGAGAATTAATTTTTTCTTGATAAAAATATAAATTAATTTGTACATATAATACAAATGTGTGTATATATTTATATATATAAATATATTTTGGTGTGTGTGTGTGTATATATATATATATATATATATATACACATATACTTTTTGGTGTCACGGTAAAAAAGGCTAGAAGCTGACGCGACTGCACCACTCGTAGGACGAGCGTAGAACTGACTGGATTTGAAGGTTCCATTCATCCTTCTTCTATGGGGTGCTTGCGAGCTTTCGGAAGGGCGCACGCACTTGCGTGAAATTCCTCGACGCCTATTGGCTTTCGAAGATTCATTCGTTTGCGTAGGCGACATCGAAATATCCTTTTTGGGAGAATCCTCGATGATTTTTTTATTGTCGAATTTTTATTACGAAGATAATGAATACCCGATGTGTAATAAATTCGTTGTTTGAATAAAATAAATAAAAAGAAAAAGAGATGAGTAAATAATTATCCTTTTTTTATTTTGCGATATAAATATTATCGTCGTTGAATTTGGGGGCATTGTTTGTTTCCTTAAAAAATATTTAAGATGGGAGTGATAAACAATTTGTCGAATTTCATTTTGGTTCTTAAAGATAAATGCAGATAATGAAATATTTTGTTCTCTTTGAATTTGATTCTGTATCAATGTTTACGTATAAATAATTTCGTTATTTGGTTAATCCGACCATTATGTATAGTTATTTTATTTATGCTTCTTTTTTTGTTGTCCAGAGATGGTAGATTTATTATCCGTTTTTGAAAGCATTCGTTAGAGATAATAGGCATATAATGGTATGCAATAATTTGTCTGGACAATTTGAAGAATTAACTCGATTATCGTATTAGTTGGTAGTCTTACATTAGTCGTCCGATATAGAAAATTATCTTTTTTTTTCCTTCATTTATTTCGTTTTATTGTGTAGGAGCTTTCGAAGGATGATTCTTATTCTTGCAATGGGACTAAAAATACCGATAGGAAAATGTAAGTAGGTGTATCAACACCGCCCACGCCTTTTTTATACTCAATGTAATTTCGTCCTGCCTCTTACGATTCACGCTTTATTTGAGACATCCGTTTCTCCTGGGAAACAGATTAGTTTAAGCCCCCTTGAAAAAATAATTCTTTGGATCGACGGATATTTCGTAATAACGTCTTCGAGACAAAATCAGCAAGTCCGAAAGATTTCTTTTTTTTTTTTTGAATAAATCTTCGACAAAAAAAAATGTATTGGATTGGCAAGAAAGTAATTTTGATTTTCTAGTGTGAAATAAAACTCAATTGTTTTTATACAAAAACATGTGTGCAGATCACACGTGTTAGAAGTAAAATCTTCAAAAAACTAAGTTTCGAAAGAATGAGATGAATACAAAATATCTGGTATAGGATAATTGTATTCTATTTTTATTTAGTATCGTTACATCGCCGCCTACCGATCCGTTACATTTTTTCAAATCACACCCATTCTAAAGAAGTATTCACTTCAAAAATGAACTTTCAATTAAAATAACTAAAAAATGGTAACATTAACAAAATAATAACGAAACAAACATAACGCTATTTATTGGTGCAAGCCAAAATTATTTTCTTGCCAATTCAATAATATGTATTAATTTTTGTTGTCGCGTAAAGTAATATTTAAATTTTATTTATATAAAAAAGAAAAAGAGAGAAAAAAACACACACACACACAGCGATTATGTTATTAAGAAAGCCTACGTTAAACTACCCACGTGACATAAATATCAATATTTCTATCCCATCCCTTTTATTTATCTATTTATTTATTTATTCTTCTTTTTTTCTTCTTTTTCTTATTTTCTTCTTCTTTTTGTTCCTTTACTTTATTTTCACGCTTCACGTTGATATGATGAATCGAGGTGAACCGAAAAGCAAGCGTTCGAGCGTTATCGATATCGAGGATTCTACATAGATGACATACATATGTACGTATACGTAAACATATGCATACATATAACAGAGATGGACCCATCGAGGTCCAAAGGGTTTTTTCCATTCACATGGATCGCTGATCATATACCTATAAAGTTCACTGAGCGCTCAATGAGATCTCGTTTAAAAGCAACGTGTGTCGACACTATAAAGCTTCTACTGTTTGTCCCGAGTCATTGGCCGCGAACGATCCTCATCCTCCTCCTTGCTCACTACTGCAAAAACTGCTTTTGAGAATCGCATGCAGGCCGGCCCTCTGAGGCCTTTCATTGTTCTTTCTATGCACGCGTTCTCTGCTAAATTATGATGCTCCATTTATTTGTTGAATATTTCAAAATAATCACTCTCACTTTCATTTTTTACCACTTACATTTTTCTTCTTACATTTTCATAGGATTTTACTTTTATTTCTTCTTATTTCTATTTCATAGTTTTCGTCGTATGAATTTTTTATACAAATTTATTATACAAAAATGGAATTGAGAAAAGTGAAACATTTAGAAACAAGTAATCAGAATTTTTTAATCAATTTTCTATCGGTTTTTTTTTTTTTCAAAGATCAAGCAAGAATAATAGAATAATCTTCGTTTGAAAATGTTCTCTTTAAATTTCTATTAGTTCAAATTTGAATAATTAAATAAGATTAAATTAACAAAATAAATAAAAATTAATAAATAAAAAAAATAAAAAGTTATTAAATATAATGATCTATTATATAATAATAATAATAATAATAATTATTATTATTTTTTTTATTTTATAATTAAATTATTATTTTTTTTATTAAATTAATTATTATTTATTTATTTATATTTTTTTAATTTAATTTTTTTAATAATGAATTTATAGAAAAAATAATTTAATTCTATTTAATTCAAATTTGTGTTGATTACAATTTTGTCTTTGAATTGATGAATGAATGAATATGAATTTGATTATAGAAAGAAAAAGGATACAAGAAAACTGTGCAAGAAATGTGAAATAAAATTGGGAATACAAGAAAAGAAATATATATATATAGTTAAGAGCTTTGTTTTGATATGCGTAGGCCGAAAGGAAAATCGGTATTCAGGTGTTGCGTAGGCGTGTCTCTCAGGGTAATGATCATAACGACTACAAAGCAGACTACATACAAGTACCTTGACATTCTCTTCCGAGACGTTCTCGGAGACAGTTGGAACGTGACTCTTTCTTTTTAAAAAAGCGATCGTTCCACCCTGTCGAAAGCGTTCACCAAGAGGACGATGAATTTATTTTTCCAACACATTCGTCTATTTCCTTTCTTTTTTGATTTCTTTTTCTTCTTCAATTTCTTTCGTCAAATTAAATTTCAATGCCTTTTTTTTAATATATCTGAAAAGAAACATACAATTTCTGATTGAAATTCAATTCTTTCTTTAGTGTAATAATTTAATATATTTAAAAAATCATATTATTAAAAAAAGTAATTTTCTTTTTATATTAAAAATATGAATTTAATATCATGGTGATAATAATTGAAATATTTATTAAATAAAATAATCTAGGAACGAGTAAACAATCGTATTATTTATAAAACAAAATATAACAATTTATTTATAAATAATTTATATAAACTTATATAGGAATATATAATATTGTTATATAAATAAAATAATTTTTTTTAAATTAAAGAATAATTAATTAATATATATTTAAAATAATATCTACAAATATATTGTTTTTTTAATATTAAAAATATTTTGATTAATATCATGGTGATAGTAATAAAAAAATTTAATAATAAAATAATCTACGAACGAATAAACAATTGTATTATTTATAAAACAAAATATAACAATTTATTTATAAATAATTTATATAAATCTATATAGGAATATATAATATTGATATATAAATAAAATAATTTTTTTTAAATTAAATAATAATTAATTAATATATATTTAAAATAATATCTACAAATATATATTTTTTTTAATATTAAAAATATTTTCATTAGTATTTATATAATTTATATAAATAAAACAATTTTCTTTTTTTTAGAATTAAATAATAATTAATTAATATATATATATATATTTAAAATATTAATTAAAAAATATGTTTTTTTTTTGGTTAAATTAAAAATATACAATTAATATCATGACGATAATAATCGAACTAAATGATTTAATCGATCTTTAATAATAAAAAGAGGATTACTCTAATCGGTGGAAGTGCGGTAGTACGAGTCATTCATGAATATCGGAAGAAAGTGTGAATGAGCCGAGCTCTTCACGCTTAAAACATCGATAAAAGAAATACAAAAAAAAAAAAATTCAAAGCTTACCACGTTTCGATACAATATTTTGATCTAGTTTGATTCTTTTATTATCGAAATTTTTATCCGGATTGTGATGTCAGCTTATCCGATTTATCTTTAACTTCCGTTCTGAAGAATAACATCGTCCAATCGCAAAGTCAATGATCTGTTTACTATTTTTTTCTTTTCTTCTATCTTTTTTTTTCTTTCTATTATTATAAAAAAAAAAATAGATTTAAAAATAATGCAAATTTGTCGAATAAATTAAAATTTTTCGTGGACGTAAATATAATAATATTTGATTAGTTTTATATATCAACAATTTTATTATCCAATGATTGAGAAATTATATTTAAGAATACAAAATATATATTTTTTAAATTCTTAAAAAATAAAAAAGTACATTAAAATATATGCTTGAAAAAAATAAATAAAATTTCACACTGATATGAAATTTCTTTTTTATTCAATCCATATTTTTCTTAATTTAAAATAAAAATGTGTTTGTAATGCAAAACTTATTATACTAAGAAAATAAATTTGATATATGAATTAAAAATTAATATGACGAAATGTTTAAAATAATTTTTTAAACTAAACAATAAATTAAAAAAAAATGTATTTACTGATTTAGTATGTAATATCAAATTTACACGATATTATAGAAGATTAAAATACAACAAAAATCAACATAAATCTTATTTTTATAGCAATACAAGATTAATTACCTTGTTTCATAACCAACTTACATTAATTGTAAACATTACAACCTGATTTATATTTATTATTAAAAAACTAAAAAGAAATTCAATCATTTTTGGTATATAAAATAATTATAATGTTTTTTTTCGTTGACAAAAATTAAAATAAGATTCATACAAAAATGAAGATACATAATTAATGTATGTTACTTATAAAAATTCTATGATACAATATAAAATATTAAAATATTATAAGAAAATTCACGTGAATTTATTTTCTATCCAAATAAAAAGAAGTATGTGAGAAAAAAATTAAAACATTGATAAAAAAAAAATAAATATATAGTCACATGAGTGTACATGATTTTAAAATGACATGATGATACAATATAGAAAATGAAAAAAGAAAATAATCAACAGATTATAATTTCATTTATTTAAAGAAAAAGTAAGAATGATTCATTCGTAGTCTCGTACCTTAGACTTTTCTCTCTCTCTTTCTCTTTCTCTTTCTCTTTCTCTTTCTCTTTCTATCTCTTTTCCTTTCTTTTTCCACGTGTTCGATAATTCGATCGTCACTCGGTTCCACTACCCATGTTGATAATAAACGAAGAAACGAAGAGACTTAGATGACGAAGATTACGACGACAAGGATGACGAAGAAAACGACGATGATAATAATGATGATGATGATAATGATGATGACGATGATGATGATGATGATGGTAACGAAGATGCAGAGTCGATGGTGACTCGCGCGTTACAACCTGCCAGTTCCATCGAACGCATCTGAATGGCGTCTGAACGGGTTGTAAAATGATGGCCAACTGCATTCACCTCTTTCGATGGTGGCCGTGGAGGGTAGCAGGAGGTGGATTGCAGACGCGCGCATTCGTGACACGGATACGAGCTAACCCCCCTTCGATACAGTGTCGTGGCCTCGGTTTTGCCACCCCTTCGAGTACGCTGCTACCACCTAACGACAAGATCTCTTATGTGCCGAAGCTTCCTTTAAATATCCTATTATGATTTGCGTTAACATTTTTTTTATCTCGATACTTCTTTTTTCTTTTTTCTTTTTTTTTATACATACATCTATTTTTATTTTTAGTTTATGAGACGAATGAGTGATTTTTTAGGGGTTGCTTTGCTATACAAGTCCGTAGGGGATGGTATGCGGTGTGAATACATTTTTTTTTTTTGTGTGACCTAAAATCGACGGGATGCTAACACTAATCTTTCTTTTTATTATTTAATCAAATTTTATCTTTTAGTTTATGATAGATCAAGTGATTTTTTTCGAAATGGTTTATCATACTTGTTTGTTGGTCATGATAATATTATATGGTTTTGATACAATTGTTTTTCTGTTCTAGAATAGACGAATTGCTGTTAGTTTTTTTTTTTTTAATTATTTTTTTATATTACGTATTAATTATTATAATTATTATTATTATTTATTTATATAATA
This sequence comes from Polistes dominula, assembly GCF_049000335.1. Taxonomy (NCBI): domain Eukaryota; kingdom Metazoa; phylum Arthropoda; class Insecta; order Hymenoptera; family Vespidae; genus Polistes; species Polistes dominula. The sequence goes on along the minus strand of NW_028300879.1, from coordinate 6,036,764 downwards.
TATATATATATATTAAATAATTATTATAATTATTAATAAAAAAATATTATTTATATTAATAATAATTTTGTTCGTTTAATTTATTGTATGATCAAATGAATTTTTGTTATTTTTTATACGAGTTTAGTTTATAAGCTATGCTAATTATGATGAATACTAAATAAATATCAAATAAATAATTGGAAAATATTATATTATATATATATTTCTATAAAAATATAGAAAGATTTGCATATTGAATAGAACGAGGGATGGATAACGGTAAATGTATAATAATAAAATTTAAACATTAAATAAAGTGAAACTTACTAAAAGCGGATGCTTTTTGAAATTTTTTTATTTTCTCATGGGAAAAAGTAATTTCGGAGAAAAAGGAAAAGGAGAGAGAGAGAGAGAGAGAGAGATAAGTATTTTATAAAGGAAGAAGTCGATGACATTTATCTTTAAAATGTTAGATCGTCTCAGAGAGAAACCCCTCGTGTCTCTTCTTCTTCTCCTTATTCTTTTTTTATCCCTCTTTTACATTCACTTTTGTCTCTCCTACTACGATGGAATTGCATACGTGAGAAGAAAAAGAGAAAGAGTGAAAGGTACTAAAAAGTATCTTTGAAATTGGGGAAACATTGAATGGAATTTCGAGCTTCACAGTGACTTTTAACCCTCTATGGGCTTATGTAATTTTCAAGTTACACACTAATAAATTATAATTATTTTTTTAATCGAATTTTCTCTCCCAATATGGCGCACATTTAATAATATTTAATAATATTTATTTGTTAACTAATAAAAGATTGTTTATGTTGATTATAAACCTTAGTTTAAAATATAGGAATAAATTTAGTATCTTTGTTACAAAATGTTTCATTTGTATTTAGAGGTTAAATATTAGTTTAATAAATTCTTGTAATTTCTTGATAAATTCTTGTGTAATCATGGAAGAAAATCCGACAATAATAGGTTCAAGGAGTAGTCGTAGTACTCTCTTAATTCGTATTTAAAATAGTACAAATTTATTTGATAAGAGAAATAAATGTTTCTTTTTTTTATTATTATTATTTCGAAAAAAATAAAAATAATACAAAATAATAGAAATTTTAATAACGAAAAGATTCGTTCAAACATGGACTCTTCCTATCGATTGAACTATCCCTATCTTTTTATAATTCTCTCTCTCTGTATATATAAAGAAAAATGATATAAAATAAAAAACTATAATATTATTTTTAACAAATATGTATAATAATAAAGTATATATATATATATATATATTATCAGACTACGATATATTAAATATAAATTATTATTATAGACATAAACAAAATGACAAATTTTGTATATAATTGAACAATTAATCCAATGCTGATAAAATGAGATAACATTTGAAAAATACAAATAACGTATCTATAAATGTATGACGTCAAAGTTACATAGAATTAATAAAATGTAAGATTTAAATAGGATTAAATAATAATTAAATAATACAATTGATCAAAAGAACGTATTAAATATATTTAAAAGAAACACGCTTCTGATGTGCAGAAGTAAGGGTAAAAATCCATGATTAAAAAAAATATAACTAACACAACAGAGTTTTGAATAAAATCCTAATATACATAATAATAAAATGATTGAAAAAGAAATTTCTGTTTCGATCGTGAGGGAAGGAAAGAACTCATTTCCACCCTTTCGCTCGATAGTTCATCCCCTCTTGGTAAACCGTCGGAAATTCCCTTTTTTTTATCTCTCTCTCTCTCTTTTTTTCTACCATTTGGTTCGAACCTGCGCACGTAGTGGTCGAAGAGTCGGGGTCGAATGGGGTGCCTTCCTTGGTGGGAGGAAAAAGCTGAAAGGAGGAAACGTTGAATGAGGACTCAAGGTTCGGGAAGGTGAGAGGGGGTAAGCGTGGCAGTTCTCTCACGTTGTCACTGATTGTCAGTGCAAGAAAGAAAGAGAGAAATGAAAAGGGACGGAGATAATGCGGAGAACTTTGGAAAGACAAAACGAGAACTTTGGTCGACACAGAATGAGAGAATAAGGGAAAGAAAGAGAGAGAGAGAGAGAGAGAAAGTTAGAATAAGAAAGTATAAAGGGAGAAAAGGAAAGGGGGAAAAAAGGGAGAAAGTTCGAAATATTAAGAGGAGGATACTCATAAAGGATTAAGTATGTAATCCTATCTTCCCCACCATTCGAATATAATTTTTAATTATAGTCGTGTGCAATTAACAGTGTGTCCACACGTGTCCACATGTCGCCGAGAGAAAAATGCTTGTAATATTTTTACCTGTGCATATAAAAGGTGTCCCAGTTAAAGGAGACTATCTAAATATTTTCTCTCTCTCTCTCTCTTTGTTTTTGATAATATGAAAACTATTTAAAATATACGGTACTTACATATTAATGCCATGACACCGCAGCAAAAATTCCGCTAATGCGCCATTAAAGAGCAATCTTGTTGTTCGCACACAACAACCTTGTTGTTTGCACACAGCAACCGTCAGGGTTTCGTCAGGGTTTCGTCAGGGTTATGGCGACAGCATCAGGTGAAAGAAAATAGAGACTGTTTTGAATCTATATTAAATTCTATATCGGCCCATTTTCCACCGAAATCCGATTGACTACTTTTTATAAGTAAAATGTTTTGAATTTTCAAAGTGTTTTAATTTTAAATAAAGTTAATTATTCTATGATTTTGTTTCGCAACAATTTAAGGTGTAAATTGGCGCATTAGCGGAATTTTGCTACGGTGGCGTTAATATACGTAAGTAACAAATATACTTTGATTGGTTTAAAAAGAGATAAATCGTGATCAACAAAATTTTTTATAAAGGGGTCACTAATTTTATAAATGTTTTCAAAATTGTCAGTACTTTTTTACTCTATAAACGTGTATTTTTTTTTTCTATTGTACCTAGTAGCGGGTAAAAATTTACATTTAACCATACCTGCATCTTCAAATGACCTTGAACACCGAAAGTATGATAAAGTTGTAAGACAAGCGAGCATTTTATAGACTCTAGACGGGCTTAGGTTCTCTTTTATGATATACTTCTTTTGAAAATATGCTTTTAAGATTTTTCATATTATTAAGAACAAACAAACAAACAAACAAACAAAATGTTCATGTTTTTCTTTAGCTAGGATACTTTGTATATATAAGTATTGTATGGTATGTTTTTAAAAAGGAAAACGATTTAACTAGTACGTCATTTTCGACAGTCTTCTGCTAGTGCAAAAAAAAAAAAAAGAAAGAAGAAAATAAATTTAAAAGTAAGAAAGAAGAAAAATGGAAAAGAGAAAAAGAGAAAGATTGAATGAGAGAGAAAATGAATGAGAGAAAAACAGAAAGAGAAAATGAAAGAGAGAGAGAGAGAGAGAGAGAGAGAGAAAGAGAGAGAGTGGGAAATAAAGAATGGGAAATGAAAGAATGAAAGAAAGAGAGAGAAAGAGGGAGAGAATGATAGAATGAGAGAGAGGGTGATATAGAAAGGGGTGAAAAGGAAGGGGTTCGAATGTAGGCTAGTCTCGTCGGCGAACCGCGTCCCCAATCGATACACACGCAACAAACCTCTCTACACTTCTTGTCCTCTCTCTCTCTCTCTCTCCATCTCTTTCTCTCTCTCTCTCTATCCTTTATTCATGCATTTTCCTCTTTAGAGAAATCGAATCATTGTTTATCACTGATGGATTTTGTTTTCTATTTTTCTTCGCAATAAAAAAACTGTACAGAGAGGAGATAATGACGCACGTTCGTGTGTATATGCACATATGTAAAATGCATGCAGACAAGTGTTGTTTTAAACGAATAATAATGGAGATAAATATTTGTTTTTTTATTCTGTTTTTCTTTTCTTTTTTCTTTTTTTCTCAATTCCTATATTTAATTCATCAATCAATTACGAGACATTTAGATATTAAAACATACAAATTCAATATTACACCAGTTAAGCGTGTTTGATGACTATATCCGTCATGGAGATGTGGCAAAATTTGGTGTTTTATGACGTCTATATTCGTCATGCGTAAAAATTTGTTACAATTGGATGTTTACATTGTAATTTGGATAGCGAAAACTAAATTATATTCGTTTTACAGAATTTTCCAGTAGACCTAAAATATTCAAAAAAAAAAACAAAAAACACAAAAAAAAAGATACCTTAATCATAATCGATCATTAATAATATCAGTTATCTAATTTTTGCAATAAAGTTCAATTACTTAACCACTTAAACGTGTTTAACGACTATATCCGTCATGAAGATGCGGCAAAATTTGGTGTTTTATGACCTCTATATTCGTCATGCGTAAAAATTTGTTACAATTTGATGTTTACATTGTAATTTTGGCGAACATTAAATTATATTCGTAAATTTTAATATGTTTAAAATGTTTAGAGATGAAAAAAAAAGAAAAGTCAAGAATAAATTTGTAACTTCTATAAATATTCGATTTCTTTCTCTAATTTTTCCGTTTATGTATAAATATATGTTCATATTAAGAAACTGTGTGTACATTACTAACAAAATTGTTCATTTTTTAAAATAAAGTCGTCTTTTTGACTATCCAATATTTTAACAGCGTCACTTACTCTGTGTGTTTGACGACGACTATATCCGTCATCGCTTGATTATCGCGACACACACCGGAGCGCACTACTCTGCGCACAGATCGCCACACTTAACTGGTTAATTAGATTAGTTTGTCTAACTTATTAGAAAGATTTATTCTAATAATAGGAAAGATTTTCTCCTTACGATAGATAAAAGATATATATATATATATATATATATATATATCTGGTCGAGTCATTAGTAACTTCCGATGCGACTATGTAGAATCTATTTTTCGTATTTACCTACTATAAGTCACCGAAACAAACGGATTTTTGATATCACTATTTAGATGAGGATTCAGTTAGTCTTCTGTTAACTTTGTTATGTAGTCAATGTTACATTTAACCGTTTTTCTTAACCACTGAAATGGATAGTAAAATGTGCATATTCGACATGTAATACTTTAGGAATTGAAACAAGGCAATAGCACTAAGGTGACAGCTGAAAATATATGCAGCGTATACGGTGCAGGATTGATAACTGATAGGGCAGTCAGAAATTGATTTGTAAAATTCCGTTCTGGATATACGATCTTAAAAGATGAACCAAGTGCAGGACGTATTTTCGACTTTGATGAACTTTTTAAAGGTAATATTTGAGCAAAATCCAATAGAGTCGTTGAACAATTGCAAAGAGTGCAAACAAAACTCCATGAAAGGTGTCTTGCACTTATCAGTCGCAGAAACGCCATTCTTTGTCTCATAAAAAACGGAAGTTATTTATGACTCGACCTAATATATATAATTATATATATGTCTAAATAATAAATGAACCTTAAATTTTATTATGGATATCGTAAAATGTTTCTTTACATCTTCGACAAGTAAAGGTCGAAAACTATTTATGGATAAGTTGAATTTGATTACCGGATATTCTCTTTCTCCTCTCCATTTCTTTCACTTCCACTTTCTTCTTCATATAATCTTTCTCTTTTTCCGACCACCTTTTAGTACGATCGCCTGCGCGAATTCGAAAAAAAAGTGAAAGTGAGAGGAGTACAAGCTAGAATAAAGGAAAAAAAAAGAAGAAGAAGAAAAGTAGAAAGTTTGAAATGTCATGAAGAGGATACCCACATACGACTAGTACGTAATCCTATTTTTTGCATCGTTCAAACATGATTTGTTTATTTATAATCGTAAGCGATTGAGAGTACAGACACATTTTATTGAGAAAAAAAAATTTATTGATTATTCTTTTACATACACTTATTGTATGCACGTGTATGTATACAGTAAGTTACAGAAGTGTATTCGTATCCCCACTATCAATTGTAACTAATTAAATTGTTTATTAACAATTAACTTGTAAAACAATTAATCTAAATTTAAAAAATAAGGTTATATAAAAAGATATTTATTTAAATTTTTTATATTTATTTATATTTATATTAATATAATTATTAATATTATTTATATTTATATAAATTTTAAATCGATGTAAATTTAATTGCAAAAGTGTATTTTATTGAAAGAAAAGTTTAATTTTAAATATAACATAAAACAATTAATTTCACCAGACTATTCACAATCGTTTCAATAAGTATTGTAAATTACAAAGAAAGGGTTAATCAAAAGTATGACTTACAAAAATATTCATTGTATTTTTATTATATCTTGTGTAGGTATATGAATAGTCTTGTAAGATCAATTTTCTTATCATTGATTTAAAAATTATATTTCTCTAATAATGAAATGTCTATTTACAATAAAATTGAAAAATATAATAATCCTTAATTGGTTTCTATGTAAAAAAATGTTGAAACGACAGCTTCCTGCTACTACAAAAAAGAAAAAGAAAGAAAAAGAGGGAAAAAGGGAGAACAAGAGAGAGAGAGAGAGGCTAATGTTCGATAAAGAGAAACATGTCAACCCTGCGCATACGCAATGCGAATATCCAAGACACCTTCAATGGAACAGACGACCATTCAATGGATTAAGAGTACAGACACGTGCTACCGAGAGAAAAACACTTCTTGTTTACTTTTACCAATACTGTATATACATGTATTGTATGTATGTTTTTAAAAGGAAAACGATTTAACTAGTACACCATTTAAGGCGACCTCCTGTTACTGCAAAAGAAAAAAAGAAAAAAAGAAAAAGAAAGAGAGTGCAAGAAAAAGAGAGAAAGAGATGATATACAACGCCCACGATGTTAGAAAACCTTGGTAATTTTATATCGTTCCTGTACACGAGAGCAAAAGCTTATACAAAGCGTCATCTCTCTGAGGTCACTTGAAATCAATTTAGCCAGAGGGTTCCTATTATTAGAAGTTGCTATACTCGATCTCTTCATGTCTCTCTTTTACTCTATCAGCTTTCAAATAAACACATATCACATATAGGACGTATACGTGTACATGTTTTGTTCCCCCCTACTCCATCAAAAAAGAAATATGTAAATGTAGCATCATTTTAGGGGATAAAGCTTTTAATTTCACTAATACATTTCTAAATGTTTGAGTAATGTCTATTGCATTTTCATTACACGTTTCATTACACAAGCTATGGGCTGCCAATTTATGTTTATGTTAGTTAAATTATCTTTTATTCTTGCATGTTGTTTCAAATTCATCAGATTCCTTAAATTGTAATCAACAGGAACGACACTGTTCATGATTTCATGCTACAGTATCTTAGGCGTTCGAGTTTTCTTTATGTTTACAAAATGAGATGATCACAAAGATAGGTGGTGATGTCTCAGTAGTTTGTTTACATCTGTTACGGTTAGATTGAAATAATACTGTGTAAGAAATTAACGGTTTTAGTTGATGTTAAACGAACTGCTGATCGTTAGTGTAAGAAAGAATGTTTTATTTCGTTAATAATAATAATAATAATGAACGAAAAAAACAGGTTGGTTTATTTAACGATAATTGGGATTTATTTTATGGGGGTAGTCAATTTAGACAAAATTTAATATTTATTTTTGTAACTTTTTCGTGAACGGAAATAGATTTAAATAAGTGTGGAATTTGTTTTTGAGATGTTTTTTTTCTTTATTTCATTGTGTTAGTAAGACGGATGTGTATAAGTGAAATGATTTTCAAAAGATTCAAAGAAGTTGTTATGTGAATAGTATTGTTAGGTACGAAAGATGTTTCTCGGGGTTTTGGAAAATGAAAACTGAGGAAATAGAAGGTTTTGTTTGGGAAGTTGGTGAGGGGTTTGAAAAGAACCCCGGAAGGAAGCGAGAAAGCGTGTAAGCGGAAATAAGAGGGGTCTTGTAGTGTTTAAGTTTAACGGTCTCACAATAATGTATAAGCATTGCCGTTACGATAATATTCATAATAAATGTGGTGTGGTTACAATAATATTATTAATATGACAGTGACAGTAATCTCATATTAATAATAATGGTATTAGTAGAACAAGACAAAATAAAAAAGTAAACATTTTCTATACGTCAAATATTACAACCTTGAAACTTTTCAATCCGCAATACGGAAAAAAATGTATTAATATTGACTAATTAATTTTCTATAAATTCGTAAAAAAAAATAGTAAGATACTCTATGAAATTGTTTCTTTTTATGAAAAAAATATCTCTCGAATCTCAATTTAAATAGAAATAATATAAAATATGCTCATCGGGTTCCTTTTTTAAATTAATAACTATTTTTAATTATTGAAAACTATTTTTTTGATCGTACCTACAATTTAATCTTTCACGATCTACAATATGTATAATATTAAAAATATTTTTTTCTCCATTAAAATAAAATAAATTAATATGATAATTAAAGATAATTAAATTATTTTTAATATTAAATATAATATCAAATAAATATATTAATTAATATTTATATAAATATAATAAAAAATAAATATAACATATAAATATAATACTATATTATTATAAAAATATTATAATTAAATATAAATATTACAATATATTAATAATATATTATATGTATTAATTATATATATAATAATAATAATTAATATATAATATTATTATTAATTAATATATTTATTTAATATAATAAAAAATAAATATAATATATAAATATAAATATAAATAATATAATAATATATTAAAAAAATATTTTTAATTATATTTAATATTATATAAAGATAATTAATTAAAAATATATAGAGAGATGTTGTATTGAGAAAAAAGAATATTTTAATAAAGGATTTACAGAGAATATTAATTTATTTTCTGTCAATACTTTCGTTTAGTGCTTGTATCAAAAATATTAGGCATTCTATGCTAATATAAAATACTAAACGATACTTAGAAGTTCCTTTGAATGAAATACCGATCGAGTGTGCTTGCGTATGAAGATCGATCGATTGACTCTGGTTGCCACGATTGGACGCGCATAAATAAGTAAGCCTCATTCATCCGCTCGGGACAACAGACTACCTTGGATGGCTCTTACTATAATCACAAAGGAAATGAGATCACGATGAAAGTGCTATTTTGTTATTGCTAACGGATGACGACGTTGATATATTGTTAAGTGATAAATTAATTTTGATAAGGATGATAATGCAAAAAAAAACAACAAATAAATTCTGTTAGAATATTAATACATATTTGGCCTTAATTTATGGAGGGTAGAGGTAAGGAGTAACATCTCTGTATATGAAAAGTGTCCGTCGAAATCGAACTAATTGACGAACTAATTGAAAATGTGGCGCCACATTAGCATCATGGTAATTTTTAAAGGAAACGTCAAATATTATTAGAGTAGGATTGAAAAATAAACAATTACAATACATTTACAATTGCTACATTTATACCATACCAAGTGTTTATACCAGCGCCATTCTGAAAGGTTTTTGAACAGAGGTTATTTACAGAAAACGATGGTCACTTTTTCACATTTTCTCCCATAAGAGATTTTACTCCTTACCTCTATCCACCATACCTAAATTGATCGTGGTTTGTTTGTTTTTCTACATATCATCAATTAAATTATGATCGATATATATATCCTGTGTATTCATCGATCAATATATTTCAAAAATAATTAATATCTGTAGTATAACTTATAAATTTTCATTTTTTGTATATACACTTTTGATTAGGCATCAAATTTCGAAATTATTTAACCAGTTAAGTGTGACGATCTGTGCGCAGAGTAGTGCGCTCCGGTGTGTGTCGCGATAATCAAGCGATGACGGATATAGTCGTCAAACGCACAGAGTAAGTGACGCTGTTAAAATATTGGATAGTCAAAAAGACGACTTTATTTTAGAAAATGAACAATTTTCTTAGTAATTTACACAAATAAAAATTTACAATTGTAATTCATAAAATTGTAAAAATTTATTCTTGACTTTTTTTTCACCTCTAAGCATTTTAAACAAATATTAAAATTTCCGAATATAATTTAGTTTTACGCCAAAATTACAATTTAAACATCATATTGTAACAAATTTTTACGCATGACGAATATAGACGTCATAACACCAAATTTTGCCACATCTTCATGACGGATATAGTCGTCAAACACGTTTAACTGGTTAAGTAATTGAACTTTATTGCAAAAATTAGATAACTGATATTATTAATGATCGATTATGATTCAGGTATCTTTTTTTTTTTTTGAATATATTCGGTCTACTGGAAAATTTTGTCCGTTCAAACAAACACTGATTCAAGTTTATTCAAGTTTTTGCCTTTAGGGATAGACATTTTTATTCTAATGTGACATAAAAATTGTTATCACGTTAGCAAGAAGTGAAAAATAATGATAACAATTATATTATTCAATAAAGCTCATTAAAATATATGAAAATTTAATTCTAAAAACGAACTGAATTTTCCGCTACACCTAATACATATATGTATTTATATAATAATTAATATATTTTGATCAGAGAGATTTCTTCGATAATCAATCAATTAGTTATCTCGAGTATTGAACCGGGGATTCTAGAAATCGAGTTATCGATCGAATGATTATATTTCCTTTGTACAGGAAAACATCCGGCATTCGGGTACTTCCGGTTGTCGCGCGCAATATTGCAAAACTTTTTCTATTACGTTGTTAACCGATTGATCCTTTGCGTCATTTCCGTTTCCGTTTAAGTAGGAAGTTCAAATGTCCTTCAATGATTCGTCGAACGAATAACTTACAAGCATTCGTTTGCAGAAAGCTCGAAAGCTTGCCTCAATGATGAAAATATTTGAACAAATTACGATCGTTTTATTAAAATCGATTTTATTAAAAAAAAAAAAAAAAAAGAAACAGAAAAATGTTTGCCGATGTTTCTTATTTTTTCTTGTTCTATTTTTATTATTTTTAAATGATAAAATCGTATTGTTTTCTTGATGATCATTCGAAAAAACGTTAGATGCTAAGAAATTATTATTATTATTAGTTGCTTTTCCTTTTCTCGAGACTTGTTCGAAGCTCGAACGAACAGTTACTATTAGAACTACGTCATATCCGTTTCCGGCCAGACGGAGGAGAACTTGATCTTCCATCTTTTACGATCTTTATGGATCTTGAATTTCCTACCTAAGATTTTGATCGTTTCATAAATATTCAATACTTATAAACAGAGAAAATTATTTTCATTCTTTTGGAATGTTATTATTTTAATATTTCTATTTAATGGAAATCAATCATTTTTAAAATGATTTTGTGATTTTTCTAATTAATAAAAAATAAAAATTGTATAATATCGTATAATAAATCGTATTGTAATATATAATTTATATTTTTTAATTTTATTTTATTATTTATTTTTATATTATATTTTATTTGATTTAATTAATTATAATAATTAATTTAATTTATATTTATATTAGATTTATATTTTTAATATTATTTATAATATATATATTTAAATATTATAATATATATTATAATATTATAAATTTCATATGAACAAATATTTCAGTTCATCGAACAATGCAAATATTGTGATATTATTTGAATTAGTAAAATGAGAATATGTATCATATTATCAAATTCGTTTCCACATCTTTTGGGTTCCATAAAAGTTATTAACAGTTATGACAATTTTAAATAAAAGAATATGTTGTTAATTAATTAATTAAATCAAATGTAGAATTATTTATGAACATAAACTAACAAGTATGGTCTTTAGCATTGATTTAAGTAAAGAAAAAATAATTAGTTAACAAATTTTCTTCTTTCAATTTTCTGCCTTTTGCAGATTTCATACAAATATATATTAATATTATTGTAATTGTATAAGTTATCTAAATATATTTAAAAAAAAATATATGTTCTTTTAATTATTATTTACAAATTTTTTGAACAATTTTTGTCAACAAAAAAAAAAAAGAAAAAATCGTAAATATTTCACATTTATGCACCAAACTGAAAATAATTTTGAAAATGCGCCAAACTAGAGAGTCATTCGTCGTCATTTTTAACCGTAAAATTTGCAGTTAATTTTCAACGATGAATAAATTTAAGAAACAAATTAAGAAGAATAATAAAAAACAAAGTATTTATTGGTCGATAAACCACTTTGAGGAATTCACTTGATAGGCAAATAATACGAATGCGTAATCATCACCTGTAGCTGGTTCAACGTTTAGTATATCAGATTTCAAAGTGAAATACAAACCTCGAACTTTCTCAGTATTTTCTTTTCCTTTTTTGTTATTTTTTTTTTCACTTTTTTTTGTTTGGTTTTTTTTTTTTTTTAGATCGTTTAGTTTCGTTTCGCTGATGCAAATTCTCGAGTATATTTTAATCGGGCTACAAACACCTCGGAATGCGAGTTGGCGAAACGCTTGTTGAAAGCTAGACAGGAAGAAGATCGCCCACGTAGTTTCGCACTCTAAATGGAAGCGCCTTTGATGGTTCCAGTTAACAACAGAACAGAACACGCCAAGAATGGTCTGAGTTTACTATAAGATTATTATACATGTGTGTACTACTTTATGTGAGTCATCTTACATAATATTGATATTATAATTATCTGTTTTCATTCATAAAAATCCTAGTAGCAGAAAATATTGATAAATATTCAAATACACGTGTATTTAATATTAAAAAAAAAAAAAGATTTTTAATGTCTTTAATCAGTTAAGCGTGTTTGACTACTATATCCGTCATGGGGATGTAGCAAAATTTGGTGTTATGACGTCTATATTCGTCATGCGTAAAAATTTGTTACAATATGATGTTTAAATTGTAATTTTGGCGTAAAACTAAATTATATTCGGAAATTTTAATATTTGTTTAAAATGTTTAGAGGTGAAAAAAAAAGTCAAGAATAAATTTTTACATTTTTGTGAATTACAATTGTAAATTTTTATTTGTGTACATTACTAAGAAAATTGTTCATTTTCTAAAATAAAGTCGTCTTTTTGACTATCCAATATTTTAACAGCGTCACTTACTCTGTGTGTTTGACGACGACTATATCCGTCATCGCTTGATTTTCGCGACACACACCGGAGCGCACTACTCTGCGCACAGATCGCCATACTTAACTGGTTAATATTAAATACACATGTATTCAATATTTTTCAATATTTTCTGTTATTAGGGAAAAAATAAGGAAAGAATATTTATTGTAAACAAAATTAAAAATAATATTGAATAAGAAATATTTTGTGTTGATTTTTAAATATTAATTAAAAGATAATTATTTTATTTTTATTAAAAAAAAAAAATGTACAAATCAACAAAAGAATATTCTGAATAACTAAATGATTTTCATAGAAGTATATACTTTTGTCATTTTTTTTTTTTCAAGAGAAATACTTTTTAATTCATTTTGTAAATATTTGGATCATCATTTAAACGATTTTTCGTGTCAAATGATGCGTATAAAATAAAAATGAGAAAAAATAATTTTCAATTCTCATTTTATTTTTCTTTTTCATTTTGTATTTCTCTTTTAATACGATATAATTCGAATCGTCGAGAGGGTATAAGAAAATCTTAACGAGTTTTAGGATTTCTGATGAGAAAGGAACGATGCGTGCGTGGGTTGTTTGGTATTAAATCAAACAAGAGTAAACACGAGTTAATGATAGAATAGAACGTTTGGCCGTTGAACGGCCAGGAATCTTTGCAAAAATAATCCGTTAGGCGTTGAGTAATTTTGGACGTTAATTATTTACGTCATCAACTACTTCCCGTTTGTACAACTTCCCTCGCTTATGTATGTTGTATATGTAAAACGGAAGAAGATGTTATCGATAGAAACAGGAAGATCGATCAATTTTTTACGTGTTGAAAAATATATAGAATTCACAATAACAGCTAACAAATTCTATTATAGTTAGTTTGAAATTGGATAGTCATTCCTACTTTCATTGTGCTTTGAAAGAAGTGTCTTCTTCGATTTTAACAGAAAAAAGAAAAAAGAAAGAAAGAAAGGTCTAGGAGGTGTTTAAGAAGAAAAAAAGGTATTAGGAAAAAGCGGATGTTGCAGCTAAACAAAAGATTTCTGTAAAGGTCAGGGTGGTAGGAAAAATGCTATGAGATATTGTAACAAGGAACCATACCTGCGGATCAGCTTTTGAATCATAGCTCCTGCCGTTTTTACTATTCATCTTGTCAACGCTATTTTATGGTTGTCTTCTTTTTTTTTTTTTCCAAGAAAAACCCAAATCCATTATATTTTGTGTTGTGGTTACTTTGTGTATTTCTCTGTAGATATCGTTTTCATGAATCTCCTTAGTTCTCTTTAACATTTTGTTAACGTATGAAATTTAACCAAGAAAATTTGTTATTTGATTTCAATTTTATCGATCATCTTGAAACATGTAAAAATGAATTTATTTTCTATATAATATATTATATATATAAATAATTATATTATATATATAATTAATTAATATAAATATTATATATATTTATAATATAATAATTAAATATTATATAGTAAATAATATATAATATAATAAATATTAATATTAATATAATAAAATAATTACTATTAATATAATTAATATTAATATAATATATATTAATATAATATATACTATATATATATATAATATAATTATTATAATTTTGATATAATATAAGGTGTCTAACAATAAGTGTGTTATAGTCCACCTAAAGTTGCGTCAAAGTTTCGAATTAAATCTAAAATATTTTTGCAAAAAACTTTTTCTTCCAGTTATTAATTTTTCAGAAAGAAATTGTCCCTCTATAGAAAAATTCTTTTCAGTATTCATAAATTGTAATTTGCCATAAACTCATCTCTGGATCATATACCAAATGGATTATAACATTCTCAGACACCTTATTGTTAGCTTACTACTAACTGTACACCTATTCTATATTTAGATTGAGTTAGGTAAACATTTTCACACATTGATCAACTTCAGCAAGTTAATCGCATTAATTCAAGTTTCGTTTTCAAATAGGAAATTACAATGTTAGATATCTTACGAATATAATTAATGTATCAAAAGTTTCGTAATTTTATTGGGAAAGAAAATCTAAAGATTAATGAACGTGAGAAAGGATATTCAAAGGTAGTACCAGCAATGAGATCTAGATTAGAAATTTGTAACGTCTATGGGAACCATATGTATAAAATATACCGGATGAAGTATTTAAAATAGGCCACCCAAATATCTCTCGATTGCTATCGAGGATACAAAAAAATGTGTCAAACGAAACTTATTTAATTACGAGGGTAATAAATCACAGGTTAATATTTTTTGAAGTGAAAACTTCTCTAGAATGGGTGTGATTTGAAAAAATGTAACGGAGCGGTAGGCGGCAGTGTAACAGCCTAGCGAGTGAGGCTCTTTTCCGAGGTTCTTTTACGAGGATCGTTTACGAGACTTTTTCACGAGGCTCGTTTGTCTCCTTTTCTCTTCTTATTTACTATTTTGGCCGTTTCATAGACACCCGCTGCTCTGTTACACCGCCGCCTACCGCTCCGTTACATTTTTTCATATCACACCCATTCTAAAGAAGTTTTCACTTTAATAAAAAAAAATAATAATAAAAAAAAATAAAAAAATAATAATAAAAAAAAATAATAATGAAAATAATAATAATAAATATTATTATTATTTTTTTTATATTTTTCTATATACATATAATATTATCCAGAGAGAGTAGGGTATTTTAGGAACGTATACAGTAAACTTCATTGGATTTTACAAAATAAAAATATAACACATAATTATGTTCTTTTCGAAACCGCGAGACAATAGAAATTTAGATTCTATCGTCTATAATAATCAAATAATTAGAATGATCTGTTTTAAATGCTTTACCCGTTATAAACACATATGCATGATGTGTAATACGCGTAACTCTTTTTAGGCGAAACGTGAGAAGGGAATCACGCGTCGGCGATTTGTGCAAAGGAAAGAGGGAAGTAAGGAAAAGATAAATATACGAAAGAAGCAGCACGTGTTGTCTTCAACTGCAACGAATAGCACCAACCGAGTTTGAATAAAGAAATGTCTACGGGAAATGTCATGAGACCTCGTTCCCTTCCTGCACATTCTGTTCTATAGACGTAACAATTAAACTTATACCAATATACATACATAGGCGACTACTACTACCAACATCCTTCCTTGTTTATATTATTCGTTATTCCAACCATTATTTCGTTTGTTCGAATGAAATAATAATTTCTTTTTTTTTTTAATTTTATTTCTTTATTTCTTTTTTATGAATATTTCTTTGTCAAATCCAATTTCATTGGTAATTTAATAACAAAGTTTTGATTTTGCTTTTCATATACAATAAAGTTCGATTTTATTCAAAAACTTGGTTCGATATTATTCCACGAACGAACGAAAGAATTATATAATTTATGAATGATTATATAATTTAAATGAATTATATAAATTAAATCGCGTTTGTTTTTCCCCACGGCTTACAAATATAATTTCCTGGTGGTATTTATTAAAAAGAAAATTCAATGTAATAACTTATTAATGAAATTTCCGTAACAATTCACACGAATGAACAAACGAACTTTAACATTGAATTTAATTATCCAACGAATTCGATACAATCGACGATGACTCAATTTATCGACCGACACGAGTCTTACGATCCATAATCTAATTTAATCAAGTTCATAACATTTGACGACACTTTAATAATCCCCCTCCGATCGTCGCATATCAAAGGAACTGTTCAAAAGACTAATGTTTCACTTTGACATATCACGAAAGTTGAAGCTGATATCAAAAGGATCTTTCTCGTTAATTGATCCTATTCGTTATCGAAAGTATTTGGATCATTAAAATTAGTTAACCGAAATAGTTGTGGGTTTATTACCACTGACAAGTGATTAAAGTTGAAACGGAAGTACGCCCACGACACGTCAAAGCTATCGTTTCATTAGAAACATCGATTATTTCTCATTTTTTTTCTTTGATCATTTTATTTTGATTTGATCATTTAGGATACCTAAATCGTAAGCATAAATAAGAAAAAAGAAATAAAAAAGAATAGAAATATCTGGAAGTTCTATTAATTAGTGACTAATTAGTTATATAAGAAGATCAGATTAAATTTATACATTTAATTAATTAGTAAAAAATAGATCTGTCTACCTGAATTCAATTAACGACCTATAGAAAACAAAAAGAACACACACACACCTATATATTCATTAATCTTTCGGTTAAAAAAGAAAGGTTCGTTGATGGAAATTAGAGCAAATGCTTTGGTCGGTTTGACATCAGTGTTACGTTGTATCAGATTTAATATCGAGATGAATGTCTTTTGTTTTTCTGCTTACGTAAGGGATTAGATCGATTACATATGAAAAAGAAAACAGGAGGTTCGCATGCATACATGTATGCGTATTCGTATGTGTGTGTGTGTGTGTATACACAAATAGAAATATCTAGATCTTTATATAAATATATACATATATATGTATATATTTCTATATAGACGAATCTCTTTTCTAGTGAACATGTTTTCTCGTGGTAGAGAAGAGAATGGCTAGAGGAAAAATGATATAGTAGAACAGTGTAGAAAGAGAGAGAGAGAGAGAGAGAGAGAGAGAGAAGCTTTTGCTCGATAAAGAGAAACACGTCAACCCTGCGCATACGCAATGCGAATATCCAAGGCACCTTCAATGGGATGCCAGCCCATTCGCATCCGTTGCAGGGGTAGAGCTCTTTCATTGAGCGGCTCCGTTGCTTCCGCTTTCCGTTCACGTGTCTCTCTCTCTCTCTCTCTCTCTCTCTTTCTCTCGTGTTTTCTTCCTCTTTCTCTTTCTCTCTCGCACACCATTATCCGGCCATTCTCCAGTACTATACCCACCCTCCTTCAAAGATCTCCGTCTTCGCACCGGCGCGTCGTCCGTCGAAACGTGCTATCGCTGAAGGGATGCTGTTGCTGGGTCTACCCCTCTTCTTCCTCCTATCCCCCTTCATCCATCATGCCCAGCCCTTCTCGTTGCATTAACGGTACGGTTTAATTTCGAATTGGTTGCTAGGCCAGAAAAGTCTCTCAAACACATGCATAAGCACGTGCGAATATTTAGATTTATATAACTAAATTTATAATACCAACAACGATCGTTAAATCATTTTATCTACCTGTGATATTTGGGTTATTCATTTTGAATTTCTATAAGTATTTATTTATTCATTATTTATTTATATATGTATAATATTTTCATCTCTTTATTATAGAAGAATTTGATGAAATATTTGTTTCGGAACTTTCTTGAATATTTTCTACTTATTTCCAATTCATTTATGTATTTAGTTGATTATTTATGTATTTTGATGTCTTCATTTATACACAAAAAAACTTTATAAGAAATATTTTGTTATTATTTTTTATTCAACATTTTGAATAGCTTTCGTTATCTCGATGACTGCTATTATTTTGTATCTTTTTTATTTTGAAACTAAAGAATAATTGAATATTTTTATTAAAAGTTTATATATATATAAAAATGAATTAATTCAAAAATTATTATTAATAACATTGTGATATTATTTAAACTATAATATGCAGAAAGTTATTTTAACATTATTCTTATCAAATTTCTTTCCCATACGAGATTGTAAACGAAGTAATAAAACAAAATAATATTAATAATAACTTTAGTTTTAATTGGACAACTTGGTATAATCAAATAATGTTTCGAAGTCTTCTTAGAAGTTGCATCTAAAAGTACAGATATAGAAAGTTACTATAAACTTTCTCATGATGTCTATTGTATTATAAAAGATAGTGAAAACAAATTAATATGAATTATAAATGATAAACATTTTACGTAATATATACATATATACATATAAGTAAGAAGGGTTGGTGTTTAAATGTCGAGGTATTTCTTGAGTAGTGATCTAACTCGACCTATAAAGCTTCTTACATGATGTCCGTATTGATACATCCATTAAAGTATCATACTTTTTCTTACTAAATTCAAACTTAACGAGAATTGGTCGGTACATATTGGTTGGTAACATGGTTGAATGGTTGACCGATTCCATTTCGAAGTTTTCCTAAATTTCCTATGTACAATACAAGTAGATACATATGTCTATATAGGTATACACATATACATCTAGTAATAAATAGAATTCCTCGTAAAGAGGAAGAGTCGATGGTGGAAACTGGGGAGCTTACGTAAAGTTTCAAACGAATTGCTAAAAGGGAAATTTATGATACGGAAGTGTGGCGTGTGTTCCTTAAAAATGAATACTTCCAACAAGGTAGAAAAACATTCATGCATATTATTTCTTCTATTTTTTTTTTTTTCATTTTTCAATAATTTTAATTTCAAATTGTGAGGTTCAGAGAGAAATATAATAAAAAAAAAAAGAAAAAAAACTCCGAACAGTTCAGATATGGAATTTTATGACCCTTCAGAATATTTCTCTTAATCTTTGAGTGGAGTTTTTTTTTTCTTTAACTAACTAAGATCGAAAGCGTATTCAAACGGAAAAATGAAATATACAGGAAAGGAACTAAATATAAAATTTATCGTCTACAAAATTAAAATACGAGTTAAAATATAATGAATAAATCACAATTATGGTCCCTTGGGGAAAAACCTTCCCCTATTTTGTCTTCTCTCTCTTTTTTTCTTTAACTAATCTTTCAAATTACAAAATGTAATTTTGTAAATTACGTATGTATGTCATAATAAATATCATCGTCCGTATTATTTTTCATTAAATCAACACTAAACAGAAATTTACATTAGTTACGTACATTAGTATAATATATATATATATATATATATATGTATTTCTTTTTAAAACACTGTTAGGAACATAAATAAATGTATATAACAATTTCTTATGGTCTCGTAAATAGAGGAAATTACGAAGAAGTTAGAAATGCATGAGATAGAAAAAAAGAGAGAGAGAGAGAAAGAAAGATAGAATTTTATTGACAGAAAGAGAGAAAGAGAGAGAAAGAGAGAGAGAGAGACGAAGAAAGTAGAAACTCCAGCTCTCGACCTCGACGTTTATTCTTCGCCGTTGGGAATTTATTGCCACCTTTTTATTTTCCCCCCTTTCTCTTCGGATATCTCTGGCAACAGCATCGCTTAGTAATTACAGGAACCGCTCAAGGAATGCCCCTTTTTTTTGTTTTTCTTTCCTTTCTTTCTTTCTTTTTCTCACCATTTTTTTTTTTACATACTTCTTCCAAATTTTCTTTACTTTGACAAAAAAATAAGGGTCTCTAATTGATCACTTACGTGTTCATATATAGTAATACAGGATGCTAACAAAAGAGGATAGGTTCGTAATTTCTCGACAAACGATGAAAAAAAAGGTCCTAATAAACGTAAAAACTTTGAAAATAATATTTATATAAATATTCAAAAATAATATAATAAAATGTTTTTAACCCATATTTACTATGACATTTTTGTTCATCATTTGCCAAAAACTATTTACCTTGAAAGTTATAAATCCTTTCTTTTTAACCATCCTGTATATTTACACACAATTTACCTTGGTGATTAGCGTGAAATTTGTGATTATTCTCTGGAGAAGATCCAACTTATGTAAACGTTCATTAATCAGTCTATGTATGTTTGTTACTTAAACGTGATAAAACTAAGAAGAACACAAAAATACGTTTATGTAATTTCAATGTATAGATCACGTATTATAATTTGTCGATAAAGAGAATAGAAGGTCAACAAATTGGATCTATGCATGCATACATGCATGCATGCATATAAAATATCTCTGTTAAAATTTTTCTCCAGAGTATACTTGGACAAACCATTTAATTAAATCACATGTCATGGGTGGTGGATGTCAACGTGAAAAACGAGTAGGGTTTAATGGAGAGAGATGCTACGCACACTCGTAGCATCCTACAATTGAAAGCGTTTACAGCGTGCATTTTGCCGCAGGTAAATCATCGGACGTATGTGGTTACGTTGAAATTGCTTTCTCTCTCTTCGTCGTTCAGACAGAAAGAGAGAAAGAGAGAGAGAGAGAGAGAAAGAAGGATGAAACTTGTATTACTATTCCACGTATTTCGTCGATATTCGCAACTATGTATGTACGTGTATATATGTGTGTCGACAAATATCCTTAAAATTGATAGAATGAAATCGTATTTTCTCAGGGCATCTTACATCTTAAAATTTGTGCAACATTTTTATAGTAATCATTCAATACTTTCCATATGAAAAAATTCACGTAAGAACCACTCAATATACATGTATCATTTTATCATTTCAATTCTTTATAATGATACACACACACACACACGTACATATATACACTTTCGCATATATGTCCATCCATGTCTATCATAAATCTATCATTCACTTGTTTTGTTCATTGCATCACGCAGGATACACATACATATATATATAACTTATGTACTTAAGTATATGTGTAGTACGTATTTATGTACACATTGGATGTGGGTTATGTAACAAGTGAAAATGTCGTTGTAAGACAAGAGAGATAGCCGTTGCTCGAAAACGGATATCGGGGGCGGGAGGTCGGTGATCTGATTAATTCTATTCAACGATTTTAGTAAGGTCACATATGTGTATCTAACCGATAAGTTTACGGGTTGGTTAGATCTTCTATGCATAGCCATTGAATTAAATCGTTTTATACGTTTCTCTCCTTCTTCGGTCTTCGTTGAATTTTTATTCCAAGTAGCCGACCTTGAAATTTGAATCAATTCTTTTTATATAGATTCTTTGATAGTATATTTGTATGTATGTATGTAATGTGTTTGTCCTATTTTCCTCTTTCTTATCAATTTCTTTTCTCTTACATTTCTTTGTTTTTTTTTTTTTATCAAATAAACTAATACATCCAGTAACAAAGAATAAATTGAATTAGCAAATGTGTTCGTATTGATAAGAAAATGAAATCTTTATAATTGCGAAAATATATTATCACATATTTATCAAAGTTTTTGTTAAACTCTCTTTGCTATCTCCTAATCCTTAACCTTTTGGTGTATGTAATAAGTAAAAAATGTGTTATTTAACGAACGTAACAAGAATAATTATCAAAGTGATGTACGTTGAGTAAATAAATGGATGCGAACGAATTACTGCTTTCATCTTTTCTCCTTTCGTTTAATTCTCTCCTCTTCTCTTATTTTTCGATTTTCTGCTTTTCCAGATAAACGAGTTCACCTGGATGGTCGGCCTCTTAAACGACTATATACCTTCATTGATAGAGGGGATAAGTGATGCAGGTGGTATGAAGGAGGGGATCCTATGGTGACCTAGTTTCAAAAGTAGTGACGTCGATGAGAGAGACCATTCACCCAACAGCATACCGCGTTAACGTCAAAAGTGGGTTCGTTTCTTAAATATAATGTCAAAACATATCATCGTGTGGTTGATTATGTAAAATAAACCTATTATTTTTCACTCCATTCTTTCCAACCACTTATGTACATGAATGCAAAGAGAATCTCAAATGTCAACTTGTTTCGTTGAGGATCATCTAACAAAAACCGATACTGATTTGGTTTCATTCAGTAGTTTATTAGGAGTATACGATTTTAATATCTGGAATTATATTATTCAATATCAATTTCTATAACGGAATTAGTATCTTCTATGTATTAAATTTAAAAGGAAACTAACAAAAACATATAGCGTGAAATTAGTTTCGAAACAAACGTATTTGTTAAATCGATTTTACTATTAGTATTTTTTATTAAGCATCAATCGTATTAGATATAAATGGATATAATTACTTTCCATCACAAAATATCGTTAACCAATTTAGGTCTACCTATTTGTGTGACCTTTCAATTTCAGCCAATTTCGAACCTGTTTCTTCGAATTTGCTTTCAGGTTAAAATAGAACGTAGGTAGAACGTAACAGTAGATAGAAAAATCGAGATAACACAAATACAATAACAGAAATATCAACAAGCTCTGTTTTAGATATGAGCTGATAGTTCCTTATGAATGATAAATAACATGCATCCTAGTATTATTAAAGTTTTTCTTATCTACGTAAGAATTTACATATGTATTGTAGATAGAGAAAGAAAAAGTATGTATAAATAAATAATGACGACAGTAGTGTATAGTAAGTGATTTTATAATTTATAAAATATTAAAATAATAAATCTTCCATTATATAGATAAAACGAACTGTTATGCAATACTTATAAATATATCACTTGTATATATATGTAAGTACATACGAATGCAAATAACAATAATCTTATAATTTTCGTTGTGAATGTAACGATAAAATTTGAAACTCTAAGTTGCATTAGTTTCTAGACCCTTTTCCTATCCTTTTCGTAATAGGGAGGAAACCCAGACAGGAAGATCACGAACTTCCGGCCTAAAGAGAACTTTAACAAAGCAGGTCGAAGAAAAGAGAACGTCTTGCTTACAAATATACACACAGACATTTTAAATCTTCTTTCTATTCTACCCATCTAACATAACCTATGTATACAGGCATACCATATATGCACCAAGGAGACAGTCAAATGTAGTCCATTATTGAATGAAATTGTATGCCTCACTTTTCTACACACACACACACACACACACACACACACACACACACACACACACACACACACACACACACACACACACACACACACACACACACACACACAAATTTACCTTGGAAACATGATCAACTCAAATACTTACTATCTCAGATGCATTCACATTGTAAAGCGTAGGTGGACACAAGGGGTTGAGTTCCGAATATATCTCACGAAGAGAGAAGAGACCTGCTTCTCACTGAGTCATTTCCGGATGGAAAATGGACACCTGCTTGTCTGCTTATGTTTTGCTGACTAATCCATGGTTAAACGACTCGGCTAACTTCCGGTCTGCTTGTCAGCTATCCTCAAGACCATCTGTGGACATTTATATCTTTAGCAAATTTGTGATTCAACGAAATGGAGCTACATAGATATTAGATGGTTCGATACCATCGTTTACTTTTTATTCCTAAAAAGACCTACCGTTTATTCTCTGAATAGAGAACTTTATGGTTTAATAGGAAGGATCTTTTTGTATTAATTGTAAAGCAACTTTCTTTCACATTTCCTATCACGATCGAACAATTTTATGTTTATTTCAGTAAACATTGTGAACCACTCTTTAATGACGATACTAACTTGTTACGAATAAATCTTCTTCCTTTTTTTTTTACCTCGCCGTCGATTAAAAACGACGACCCTCTGAGTGAGTTTAGAAACGATTAATAAAAAATGTAAGTTAAAAATGGCCCCTACTTAAAAGAAAGAGAAAGAGAGAGAGAGATTTTTTAAATGAAGTACCTCGCAAATTAGAGACGACTATAAAGAGTAAAAAACTGAGTGAAAAAAGAAATATGGAATTGCTGGTTATTCGTGTAAGTGAATAATACCGATACAACTATATCATCTTTAAAATCCTTAAAAACAAAAAAAACAAAAACAAGAAGAATAAAAACATTTATTTTTTATTCTCACGTTTGATCTATCGAACGTGACATATAAAAATCATCTTCCCTTATCTTTTTTAATACTCGGAAGATAGATTTATTCCGGATATTCATGACGTCATTCTTTCAAAGATACTCAAATCAAAGTCACGACTTTTCAGATGGACGTGTGGAAAAATCCGATAGGTGACAAAAGTAACATACAATTCTACAGATATATTGTATTCAAAAGATTTTTATTGACATCGTAGTTACGTGTTTTCGTTTTTCGGAGATAAAATTGCATTGGAAAATTTTATGGAAATGTATGGTATGCATATCGTAAAATAGCTTAATTTAATATAAAATTAAACAAATAAATATTTTTAATCATTAAAATGTTGTGTATAGGTAGGAGCATGCATATAGCAGATTCTAGCATGCACCCACAGTATTGTAATGTTTATCAATAGCTATTCATGTGGAATATACACATAGATTTCGTCGAGTTATGTGAGATCAATTTGTAACGTCTATATGCATACGAAAATATATCATATTCCATTCTCACTTGATGTTGTTCAAAAATAAAAAAGAGAGAGAGAGAGAGAGAGAGAACGAGTTATGATCAGTTGAAAAGTGCATTGAGAAATTCTATTCGTTCATCGAGCGATGCGACGCGTGAATCGACGAGAGTCGACTAAGGGGGTTGGTGGGTGTTACTGGTTGAGGGGTGAGTTGAGTGTTGGGTGGTAGATACTAGGCGGTGGGTGGATGGATGTTGGTGAGAAGGGGAAGAGTGGAGAGAAGCGTGCGTGCGTTTTCTGGAGCAGAGAATCGTTTTCATGATTTAACCAAGGGGTTGAGGGAGTAAGTTGGCCTGGTGACCCACTTCATCCCCGGGGGTTGAATGAACGGCACTGAACGCGATGACGTCATTCTCGACCTCATTTCCGGTTCCTGGTGCAGCTAGCTTCTATCCCGGCAACTCTGTCCCGTTGACCCGAAATTTCTCGTGAATCGAAGAACGCTCGTTCATCCCGAGCCGGAGCATGAATGAATTTTCCTCGTGTATTTGTTGCGACTCGATGAAAACGGGAGAGGAAAATCGGAAACCCCGCAAGAGGGGTACTTCGTGATAATATTAAAATAATATCTGTTATAATTAAGCAAAATTAATCGTATCTACCGTGTTTATTGTTCATAAGTTTTCTGATTTTTATTTAATTGATGAAAATAGATGATACAATATTAAGTAAAATTATATAAAATTTAAAATATTATTTATGTTAAACTTTAGTAGGAAAATATTCGAAACTTTAGAGACGATTTAATATACGGTAAAAATTTCAAATTTTTAAATTAATAGTAAAAAACATAACTGTCCCAAATAAAAAAGTTTTCGTATAGTATAACTAACAATTTCTACTGCACATTTTCACTATTTTGTAAATATTTATAATATAAGAAATAATTTATGAAAATAATAAGTAGAATTCTTTATCCATATAAATGAGGCATCGATAACAAATAATTAATTATGATTGAAAATATCGTAAAATTAAGTATACCTCTTTATACCTGACTCGGACACGTATCAATACATTATCCGAATTAATGGCTGACAACCAAAAAGTAGTAAATATCATAGTACAATGTCTATTATAATAAATAGTTAATCTAAAAGCAAACATAGTTTCTATTTTAAATCAAAGGTCATCTTATAATCATGCTTAAACCTGTCTTTCATCATCGATGAAGGAGATAATTTTCTTTCTTTTTTTCTTTACCTTTTTGTTTGTTAGACTAATAATAAAAGTTCTGAAGTTACTTGGTAAAGCAGGTGTTAAAGCAAACGATCATGTTGACCTAACTGTACCTTTCCATTGACGGGATCGATGTCATGGGGTGTTCCATAGGGATTTCGGTTAACGAAGCACATTGTTGTCCTGAAATCTATAACATGAATAGGATGAAAAGCACCTGAGGGCTGTTCAATTTTCATTTTTTAAGAAAATAAATCTGAAAAAATATGACCCTTGCTAGTTTATGTCCATAATATGTTGATTTTAACAATATTTTCTTTTTTATATTTAACAAACTTCAAAATTTCATGTGCTAGAAAATTTCTACTATTCGTATATCGTTGATATTAATACATTCATTTGTTTTTTCATTCTTCAACTTTGAAATACAAACAAAAGGAAAAATCAATTAGCATTAATTTTGTTTGATCAATTAACACAATGCGTACGATACATTTTAGGGTGCCCCCAAAAAAATCGAAAACATAAAAACAAGATATCTCGTCACCCGTACGGAATTTATTTAATATATTTGTAAAAGAATTTAATCGAACGTTAAACTTTTAAACGAACTTTAGAACTTTCATAGTAAATACGATACATGAAGAATATATTTGCTCTAAGATATCTTTGATGTTTATTGACCAACTAGGAATGTAGAAGGCACGTCATTATTAAGTTCAACGATTAAGTAACATCACATGACCCTGATAAATTAAGTAAAAAATTTCCATGCAAACGGCTTATAAATAACCGGAGAATCTACAGCTGTTTTTAGTATGAGTTTTGATCTCGAATTGAGAGTGTTAAAGAGTGTTAGAGTATTGTCTTCTGAAAAATATTAAAAAAAAAAACATGGAGTATCTATCGTTCGATCCATCAAGTAAAACGCTAACTTTGAAAAGGACATCGATTCCTATTCCAAAACCGGACGAAGTTCGAATTAAAGTCGCTTATTCTGGAATTTGTGGGACGGATTTGCATATTTTGGAAGTACGTCATTTAATTTTAAATTGATAATTTTGTCGCGAGAATTCTCGTTACGTCACTTAATTGCCTTTAATTGTAATTGAATTAACTGCTTCATTTGATTACCAAATTTAAATATAGGAACAAGTGAATTATATTTATTTTTACGTACATGTACCGAAACGCGTCATGCTTCTTTCATATATAATTTTTTTAATTAAATATTTTTTACATCTTACACACATTCACAAATTATACATTATAAATTAAATTCCAAAAAATTGTCTTTTTGATCTTTTACGTTTTATGTTTCATTTACTACCATTTATTCATTTCACTTTTTATTATTATCGCGAAAGAAGTTGCAACACAAAGTATCACGAAATGTGTTGATAATAAAAATATAATAAATATTTATATGAATTAAGAAATATTTTTTTTATGTAAAAACGTAATTGAATCGATATGATTTAAGTGAATTTTATATACTAATTCATATTAAATTTAATAAAAATAATATTTTATACACAGGGTGCATTTACATGCAAGCAAGATGGACCTTTTACACTTGGACATGAATTCTGTGGTATAGTTGATGAAGTTGGAAAAGCAGTAACTAATTTTAAAGTTGGTCAAAGAGTTACAGTAGATCCTAACAATGGATGCTATAAGTGTACTGACTGTCATGTTGGAAATTATCATTTTTGTAAAGACGGTGGATTAAGAAACACTATTGGTATTTTTCGAAATGGTGGCTGGGCAACTCATGTCCTTGTTCCAGAATCTCAGGTACATTTACATACAAGAAAAATGATATTTTTATCAAATCTATCTCATTATGTTAACTTATAAGTACATATATGTAATAATAGATATTAAATAATAATAATAATTTTAAGGTATACTTAATACCGGATAGAGTTCAAATGCATCAAGCTGCACTTGCAGAACCATTATCTTGTTTGGCTCATGGATTAAAAAAGATTGGTACGATACATGTAGGATATCAAGTTTTGGTTATGGGAGCAGGTATCATTGGTCTTCTCTGGTCTTGCTTGTTACATCTTCGTGGATTACGAAATACAGTAACAATTAGCGAGCCTCAAGAAAAACGAAGAAAGATGGCTTCTCAACTTGGTATATATATATATATTAATAATTGTTAATTTCAAAAACTATTTTTATCATAACTACACTACTTAAATATTTTCAGATTTAAACTACAAGCTAAAAGAACCTAATCAACTTGCAAATGATGAGTTTGATTTAGTCATAGACTGTAGCGGTTCTGGTCCTGCTATGGAAGCCGCTATGAATTTATTAAAACCTGGTGGTTGTCTTTGTGTTTTTGGTGCAGCTAATCCTAAAACAAAAATGTCCATCGAACCGTATAAAGTAAGGGAATTGTTTATATACAATTGTTTGACTTTTTTTTAAATTATACTAATTATTATTTATTTATATAGGTATTCAAAAAAGAATTATCTATTGTGGGAGTGAATATAAATCCTCATACGTTTCCTAGATCATTAGGTCTTTTGGAAGCTATGGGTGATCAATATTTGGATTATGAAAAATTAGGTATTAAAGTTTATACGCTTTCACAATATCGTGAAGCTTTGGAAGCATTAAAAAAAGGTGACATTAGTAAAGCTGTATTTAAATTGTAATTCTTGTATATACATTGAATAAAGTTTATTAATCAAATTAAGAAAAGATTGCCTTAAAAATTATTCTTATTATTTTATATTAATTATACCTACTTGAAATTTTATTCAAACTTCATTTATTTATGTATTTTATACTCGTTTCCCGCCAATTTTAACCGCCCTCATACAATGATACCAAATTAAAAATAAAATAAATCGCGCGGTTGCATGTATAATATAATAATTTTTTAATTCTACTTCTATTTTCTATATATTACGAATTTTTTAATTATGCACTATAACTAATATACAATTTTTCCATGAATGTATGTGTGTAATTCTAATTTAAATAATATATTCAAAAATATTCATTTCAAACATTTATTGCTAAACCGTACACTAGAGCACTCTGGATTGATAGAATGTACTAAATTGTGTGACAGGTCACGATTACCAACATTCAACGACCAATCAAACACGCCCTTACATTAATGAGAAAATTTTAAATTTATAAATAAACTGTAATCGAAAATAGTTCATTTTCATATTTTATCTTAACATTCAGAATAATTATCTTTAAAAGATTTTTATTTTATTAGTAAGGTTATGTTATTTCATGAGAAATTAACCTATAACTATGGAGGGTATAGGTAAGGAGTATCATCTCATATGGGAGAAAATTTGAAAAAGTGTCCAGCATATGCTATAAATTACAGTTCAAAAACCTTCCAGAATGGCGCTGGTGTAGACAAAAAGTATGGTATGAATATAGCAATTGTAAACGAATTGAAGTATGCTGAGTTAAAAAATTTAATATTATTGGCGACTAAAGTAGTTGATTATTGAAAATTTCAACTTCTTGCGTAGTACAAAATAATGTAGTAAATATAACCTTAAAGAATTATGATGAAAAAACGTGTAGCTAGAGTGATTTTATTTCGCGAACTGTGAATAGTACGTTTATTGATTTTTTATCATTTAATTTTATGAAAAATTATGTGAATATCAAAACAGTTACGGGTAAAATTTGTGTTCTTTGTTTATTTCTCAATCCTACTCTAATAATATTTGGCGCTTCCTTCAAAAATTTATCCTGAAGCTACTGTGGCGCCACCCTAATTGAATGCATTTCGACGGACGACCATAACGAAGGTTTTTAAAAACTTACGTTTACGAATAGCCTTTGTAGAAAACTCAGTGCTTCGTTCAATTTGGTATAAATAAAACTTTAATTTATCTTATGTCTACCTATAAGAAACAATATCAACCATTATTAAGTTATTGGTTTCAATGGTAAGTTTATTTATAAAGATTCTATTATCTATTGGTAACTTAATTTTTTGTTTATTCCTTCTATTAATATTTTTCTAACCATAAAATAGGATTATGTTGATGTGCAAATATTGTTTTATGATAAAAATATTTGAGGTATTTAATATTGTATTAAAATTCTGTTATTAATAATGATATTTGTTTTTTAGTTAATAGTGTCACTTTGACACAATTCAAGTGATTAGTAAACATGGTCAATCCTACGAATAACTTTGAATGGGCACATAAATTGGAATGTCCTCCAACTGCGTGTACAGATACTATACAGAAAACGTTTGTTTAACATTTGTTGTTAGCATGTTAAAAATAAGTGCTATGCTTAATTATAAAATTAAGAATATATTATTATTTTTTACAGATTATCTAAAGGAATATTAGAATTATTATGGTCTGAAATAGGTAATGCAACATTTACGACTAAGGATGTTAATGAAGTAAGAAAAAATATATTATTGTATAAATTAAGACATAAAAAGAAAGACTCTACTATAGAATGCGTTAAAAATATTGCATATTTAAAAGCGGAAAGAAGTAGACTCAAAATTTCTTCTTCATTGTTGAAAGAACAATACGAGGAACAAGATTTTTTAGTCCGTCAGAGAGGTATGAGAATATTTGTTTTTATATATATATATATAAAAAATGAAATTATATTAATATATAAAAATAAAACAATTTTATAGTTAAACATTTGGAAGATATTAAGTCGAAGTATGCTTTGGCTAAAATTAAGAAAAATTTATTAAAGATAAAATATAATGAAATACGTTCTCAACTTGATGATAGTAATAAAATGAGACTGATATGTCAAAAGTTAATGCCACAGACTTCGGAAGACTTGGATCAAAATATTTTAAAGCAAAGTTTAGATACGGTAACAACGCTTTGCTTTGGTGCAACCAAAAGAGAGGTATTTAATATGTTATATCAAAAATTATTTATATTAAAATAAAATATTAATATGAATATATGAATATATGATACGTTAGGTGAAAAGTGAAATATCGAATTTACTTGGTCATGTCAAAGTGTCTACGTTATGGACTCAATTATATCAAACATTATGCCAAGATGTTGAAAATTTAATAAAATTGAGAACTGTAACTGATATCAAAACTACAGACGATAACGTAGAAAGTGTAGATGCAAATGGGGAAGATATTGACGTTGGTATTGCTAGATTATGTGGAAAAAATATTTTTACTGTTTCAAAACAAATTTATTTCCATTTAAAAGCTAAAGAATATGAAAATGAAATTATGAAGTATATTACAAATATCGAGGTAAATAATTATTATATTTCAATCTGTTTAACACATTTGTTACCAGTGTTGCATATCTGTAAAACACCAATTTCCATTAAAACTTCAATATTATACATTTGTGACGATAATAGACAAGAAAATAAATTCTTGACTGTGGAAAAAATCTCTTTTTTTTGGTGTGGCTTGCTAGTAAATGTGTTAAAAAAAATTATTGACTCATAACATTTCATAAATATTACTTGCGACTTTTTTTACTTTTAAAGACGAGTACTGAAAATCAAAATGACCTGAGTGAATGGTTAACTTTGACATTAGAAGTGAATAAATTGGAAACAGAGGAAAAAATTCTGCAAAATGAAATTAAAGTAATCCAATCGGAGTGCAATAACAATGCATCCAATTTAGAACTTCAAAGATTATTGTCGGAAATTCGCACGATTGACACAGAAATAGTAAGTTATATTGAAATTATTCGATAGTATTATATAAGTAATAATAAGAATTACACATAAACGTATTATTATAATAATAAGTATGTAATAGGACAAATGCGTGGAAAATATACAACGTTCGTTACAACTGTTGAAATCAGCCGAATGTATAATATCAAGGATAAAAAATAACATTCATACAGAGTGTATGAACTTTTTAGCTTTACGAGCCGACAATAGCAACTTTGAATGGTTGAATAAGGATTTAACAACCGAATTACAGATATTTTACGACGTCTTGGATATCAGGGCATTAAAAAAAATAATACTCCAAGGAGAAATCAAATCCTTCAGGTGAACATGCAATATATTTACAAAAATGTTTTCTACAAAAAATTTTTAACTAACGAAAAATCGTTTGAATTATTTGTTTCTTAGGCATGAAACACGCTGCTTCAAGGAAGCGTCCGTTTTAATGACAAATTTAAATGTACGTAATGTTATGCCTTATTTTCCGATGATAAAAGCGCCGATATATTGTCTGATAGACTGTTATAAAAATTTAATAACAAATTCAATGTATCAAAGTATTATACCAATAATAGTGGACAGCAATAATTCGCAAAATTTTATAGAAAACGGTTCTATTGAAGATCATAATACTATGAAATTATTGATATCGTCACAACATAACTGTTGTAAGGCACAAGAAGAAATCGATGAATTTTATGTTGCATTAAACGCCTGGTAAAAATGTCTTATACAAATATGAAATTTACATAAATCAAATTTATCTAAAATTCGTATAATATTTCAAATTATTTTCTTTTAGGAATAATCAAACAGTTCAAGAAGTTATGGCTATCGTAGATAAAACTGTGGATGATTTAACATTCACAGAATGGATGCAAAGATACACTTTATTATTGTATATGATTAACAGTGCTAATAATAAATGATGCACATATATATATATATATATATATATATATATATATATATATATATTTTATAATTTTATTTATAAATTTATGATTCTCATAATAAAACACTGCCATGTTAATTATATTATGTAAATTATATATATACCGCCAAAGCAGTATTATATTTTTAACCTCTTCAGGAGCAAGCATTTTGAAAAAAAAGCGTCCAAGAAAAATCTTTTTTTTTTCATAAAAACATAGTTTAGAACATTGTTTTGACAAAAAAAAATTTTTTAAATACAGAAATAATCAATATTTTTATGTTAATTTTGGATTTTGTTCCATGGAAAAAGGTTATATTTTATTAATAAATAAATATTTATTATAGCTTGTAAATGATAAATATCAATAAAACGATTCTTTTTCTTTGCTTTCACATTCTTATTTTCAATTTTCTATTATATTTGAGTGTAAAAAATCATAGAAATATAAAATAATACGCCGTTCGAGTTAACTCGAGCGTGCGGAAATCGGCCGGTTTAGGGCTGCTTAAAGGGTTAATGCGAATAAATCATACTTTTTATAAGAAATAAATATATTAATATATTACAAGCTTCACTGGTTATTACACTTTCAGAGTCCGGACCGAGTCAACTATCGATAATTGACATTTTTATGTTTTATTCTTTTTTTGTACTTTCGAGGTCCATAATGCCTTAATTTTAATATTGTTACAATTGTTACACAAAATTATATATATGTAAGTTTTAATATAAACTAAATAAATGAAATCGATGAAATGTCGGTAATATGCTCTTTCAGTCGCGTATCTACGTTAATCAAGGTCAACGATAATCGTTTATAATATAGTTTAACTCTTAAAATAAAAGTTACATAATAAAAAGAAAAGTAACTTCTATAAATACACCATTCGTATTCGTTAATATAAATAATATAAAAACTAATTTATTATTATATCTATCTATACTGACGTATACAAAACTATGATACATATATACATATAACATTTATAGATAAAAGAAAAAGAAAAGAATTATTTTCATCCGTCTCATATTTAATTTCGTTACCCTCATTACCCTATGAAAGATATTTAAAAAGTTTTGAGTGAAAGATTGTTGTCCATAAGTGCAAACGATGCGAGCGATGACAGCTGGTGAACCAATACACCATTGCACATGTTCATACATATATATATGTATATATAGATGCATACAAATATATCTTCCACGTTTTGGTATTTCAAGTTTGCTACGATATCCACGTGTAATACGTGTTGTGTTTATCTTGTAACCATAGTAATTCGAAAAACGATGTTCCTTGGATATTCATGTAAACGTTTCATGTGTATGTGAGGGGATGAAACCCTTAAGTACTCATATATATACACACACACACACATATGTATGCTGCACATGCATATACACATATATGTGATCTATACATACACGTTAAGAGAATACGTTTAAATGACATCCACGTTCTTCTGACATATAAAAACGTAATATATAGTACGATGACAATGTCAGGTATATACGCGTGACCATGTGTAGCATAACATATAAGCATGTATTCTCTAGCCACGAGGGGGTTGGTATATGTCACAGTATCGCCGCGGAAACGAGCGACGTGACATTCTTCTTATATATCCTCTGTCCTGTGTCACAGGATATAATACATACGTGGAAACAACGTTTCGTGTTGTATTGTCAATTTGTCAGCAAAACAATATCTTGTTTTTCTTGTTTTTTCTTTTCGTACGAAGGAGAACCATGAGAATTCTTACGATATCGAACGGTGGATAGACAAATGGATAGACAAATGGATAGATAAATGGATAGATAAATGGATAGATAAATGTAAAATACTCAATAAACGTATCCTTGAACTTGTTAGCTATTTTATTCAATTGTGTTTTCTTTCTTCTTCTATTTTTTTCTGTTGGGATTATTAATTTGATTATTTATTTGTAGAATAATCACGTTCATAATTTGGGGTATTTAAAAGGGGGCAAAAATAAGGAAGAATAAATAATAATAATAATAATATAATTTATAAAAGAATAGAAGAAAAGTTTAATTAGTATAAAATGAATTATTAATTAATTTTTATTTGTAAATAATGACATTCATGATTTGAGATATTTAAAAAGGAAGAATAAATAATAATATGTTACAAATAAATGGTAAAAAAGTTTAGTTCGTATGAAGTGGTTAATACGTGACATTTTCGTAGTGTAAGGAAATAACAGTGATATTTAAAAAAAAAAGCAGAAATTAGTTAAAACTAACGATAAAAATGAACAGAACGATGAAGTACCTATAAGAAAAATGAAGATTAGTAAAATTTCAATAAGTCGTTTTGCAGTGACTATTTAAAAAACTTATTCTGTGCATATGTCTCTCATAAAAATACAAATATAGGGTGTGTAATAGTAGGAGAGTAGTAGTAATATAATAACATCAATCGTAACAATAGGATAAAGTCAAAGTAATAGAAAATAGGCTTGTGATCGTTTAATCTTGAATCGAGTAGTGTATTACGAAAATAGAAAAAAAGAAAGAGAAAAAAACTGGGAAAAGAAGGGACAAATAAATGGTCTAATGTGCGACGAATTATTCGAATTAGATGTTACACACTAACACATTCATAAGTAGAAGAAATTATGGTGTTAGCTACGGAATGTTACCGAAGTTTCTTTGCCCTATGAGTTCGACCAAGGCTACGTGATCATCCTGGTCTAGGCGGGGTCACCGATAACTATAGACCGAGTCGGTCTTCTTCCATTCATAATTAAAGAATAGTCCAGGCAACGAGGTCGACCACAGTCCTAAGTGATCACTTCTATGATCGATTCTTCTATTTTTTTATTTTTCCTATTTTTTTGTTTTCTCTTAACTTTTACTTTCTTTTTTAATATTAATTTATATTGATCAATTATCGAACAATTACGTGAACATTCCTTAGTGAAAGTGAGAAAATAACATGAAAAGAAAAATATAATGAATTAAATCGATATTTTGAAGAAAAGAGATTTTGTGTTGAGAGCTAGATTTGGTTTCGTAAAGAAACTTAAACCAAATCGTAGATATCAATCAAGTTTTTATTCTTCGATTCTCTCTGATTGGTTCTTCTTAGCATGTATCATCGGATGATGTACGAACATTTGAAGTAAAGATGAATAATTAATAAAATAGAATGAAAGAAGATATATTTAAATAATTTCATCGAAGTTTAAAAAAAGATGTGAAACAACTGATGTTGAAGGACTTGTTTTCTTCCATAAACATAAGTTAAATTATGGAGACCAGCCAAATTCTTATTCCAATAATCGATGATATAAAACTTCGTTATTAGGATGACTATCAATTACTATAAGTCAACAAGAATCTAAATTTTTGGCCAATGGTATTGTCGTCAACCGATAGATGATAGTCTTCCTGATTTTAAAATGGGTGATAGCACGCTAACTCTCGAAGACGAAACTCAGGTATTTCTTATTATAATTAACTTAACATTTCATTGATTTGGATTTTATTTTAAAAAAATCTATTTAATTTAATTTTTTACGTCATTCACAATAAATTAACACATTTTACGATTTTGGAACTTACACACTAGAAATCTCTCTAGTTTTGAAATATTTATGGTATGACTATAATAAAAGTAGGTATCTTATTTCTATGGTGATGAATACAAGAAATCGATGTGTGATGTTTTTTTTTTTTATATATCATTGGAAAGTATTATATTCTTAATTTTTTGTTTTGTTTTGTTTTATGGTTTCAGCAATTTAAAAAAAAAGGATCTTCAATTTTTCTTTCTTTCATTGCTTTTGAAAAATGTTTTATTTGTAATATTATATCTTTTGTGTTATAATTTGTTTATAGCGCTCTCCAATTTGTCACACAAAAGCGTGTAAACATAGTTTGATATAAAGTTTCGAAAATCAATATGTCAGAGAGAATGAAACTTTTATCGTATATTGGAATTGTTGCATGCGCGCAATGATTTTTTTTTTCTATTTAAGTAAATATCTAAACAATTGAGTCAATATTTATATTTATTATAAGAGAAAATCTTTCTTTAACGTTGATTAATCGTCGATCGATTAGAAGTTTTAAATTTAGTTATTGTTAGTGTACTTATCACGACGATTCAAAGAGCACGAATGAAATAGGAAGTTGAGTTAGGTACCGATGATATATCAACTCGATCGTAAAACACCCAACCGTGAATTACAGAACGCTCACAGTAGAAGATCAAGCACCGTAGGTGACGCTCCACAAAACCTTTCCGAGCTGAGCATTGGTGAATCGCATTTGAGTGAAGCTACAAAATCGATTGGGTCTGCTGATGTATCATCGCATACGTCAACG
This sequence comes from Polistes dominula, assembly GCF_049000335.1. NCBI lineage: Eukaryota > Metazoa > Arthropoda > Insecta > Hymenoptera > Vespidae > Polistes > Polistes dominula. Next base: position 5,999,571 of record NW_028300879.1, on the reverse strand, counting down.
AGATCTACACCAGGTACAAGTAACAAATCACGAAGCATCGTTTCAAGTACATCTTCGAGTAAGACCAAGACACCAACAACAACAACTTGGCACCGTTCGAGTAGGGAAACTCTTTACGAGCCAGATAAGAACGGTATTCAGCAATATCCTTCTATCGCCACGGAGAATCCATCGAAACCTGGATCGCCGAAAATTTCTAAGAAAGGATCAGCCAAAACCAACGTTTTTTCTTCTGGGACCAATGTGACGGCACGTGATGCGTTTGGTACGTCTTTGTTTTTTTTCTTTAATATTATTTTTATTTCTTCTTTTTTTTTTTTTTTTTTTATTTGGTGTATACAATTTGTAGATGATCAATGACGAAACTAATTAGAAATTAGGATTTTAATGATGAATAATTTATTAAGATATTAAATGTTTCAAAATAATGACCAAAATTTGTATTATTTGTTTATCTTTTGAAAAATATGACTTATATTCACAACCTTCTTGCAATTTGGAAACGGAACTAGTATCTAATAATTTATTTTAATTATTAAATTACAAAAATTATCATATTAATGTGTTAAATGTCTCATTAATCATGCTTTTTTAAAAAGGTTGTGACAAAACGACACTTTACTTTCAATTTTTTTTTTAAAGTTTCTCAAATTATTATTATAATGTTTTGTTTATTAAATCAAAAAAAAAAAAATTCCTTTTTCATCAATAAGAATAAAATCTTATGTCAAAAGTATGCTAATGAATTTCTTATTTAAGTAAGATTGTTTTGTCATTTGAATAAATTAAAAATCATGATAATTATTTTACATATAAATAGCAATAGCAATTCTTTTCGAATTAAAAATCACTTTCAATGACATCGATTATTCAATTCAAAAATAAATAATGAAAAAAAAAAATTGATTTAAAATTTACATCACGCAAAATTGAATACATGATTTAAAAATAAATTGAAGTACATACGTCAAACATATCTCTGTTCTCGATTAGTATGAAAATCACGTATCAATAATCACTTACTCGTACTACTCGGGACGTTAATCGGATCATAAATATGAAAGTAACGTGTCGTTTTGTCACATCCTTTCTTCTTTTATAAAGTTAATGATGTTTTTTTTGTCAAGGAGAGGACATAAAAAATATTCAATTATCGATAACTGCCCACACCCACACACACACACTCACCTACACGCTCATGTAGTCCTACAATAATAATAATAACAAAAACATAGTTTCTTTAGATAAAAATCGATCGATTATGACAATAAATGATTATTAAATCTTTCGAACGAATTGTGTGTCATCCTTTGATATTATACACTAATAATAATTTTATTTTTTTTACTAAAAATCAAATTGAATGACACTTGCTTACGTAACGATAAACGTTCGTGGATAATTTCAAAGAATGTGTTATATAAACAACGAGTTATGTAAAATGAAGATACATTATATATAGATCATAACATCTATTCGAGATTATTATTAAAATAATTACACACTTTTTTTGTTGTTGTTATTATTAAAAAAAATATTAAAAATTCTAAATAAAAGAATAAATAAAATGAAAAAAAAGGAATGCACATACAAACAGAATTTTACTATACACTTAACTAATAATTATAGGAAATAATGAGATTATATATGTGAATCACAAGTAGGAAGTAGTTAAAATATAAAATTGAAATTTAGTTTATTTTTCTTTTTTTATAACAATACTAATCCATTCTTATCTCTTCCTGTATTATAAAAAGTAATTTTCTATTAGTCATGTTGTTATATTGAATCAAATTTCTATGTTTTATACTTTATATATGATATACTTTGCTTAAATATTACATAATATATAAGGTTCTTCTTCTTCTTCTTCTTCTTCTTCTTCTTCTTAGGATTTTGTCCTGTTATCCCTAATTTCACAGCCTAAAGAGGCTATTTTTTTAGTTCCATGAGCGATTACTTTTTTTACCGAGGGTAGGTTGCTAGCCTCACCCTCGAACCCTCCTCCTTTATCTGGGCTTGGGACCAGCTAGCTATTATCTAGATATCTAGATATCTAGATATTAACTAGGCGGAGTTTATATAAGGTTATATATATTTAAAATTTTAACTTTTTAAAATAATTTTTACTTTAACCTTGGCTTATCACCATTCCTAGAGTAACACACTTACCACACCTGGGTCCTTTGGACCCGGGCAAGAAAAATTGTTATAAAAAAGAAACTATTGCATAGATTTACTTCAACATTTTTTTGAGACTTCTTTAATACTTACTCAAAAAGACTATATTGATTTTATAGCTTTAAATTAAATTTAAATATGTTTAAAAAATTACCAAAGTTGAACAATTGAGAAAAATGACTCAAGTTGCAAAAAAGGTCTGGGTCCTTTGGACCAAGTGTGGTAAGCAAAGGTTAATTATATATATATATATATAACATACTTGCTTTTTGTATATTCATATATTACCTAGTTAAAGTATGTAATTCTACCTTCTTTTACATTTAAACAAATCAGTATAGTAATTTTAAGGTTTAGCTAGTCATTTCATGAAATAACAGAAATATTATATATATATATATATATATATTAATGTATAAATACATATATAGATACATAGAGATATGATTTAGGAATACATCTGTCTTCGATTAGTATAAAACTACATACAGGTCGGTTATATACCGATCAATATGTATGCGAATGTCAGTATGTCACGAATCATTGCAGTTAATAATGCAATGTTAGACCTCGACATGGTCATAAAACTAGCAAAACTGATCGACAGTTGCAAATGTCTTCCTTTTTTTCTTTCTCTTTCTATATATATCCATCTTTTACATATTGATAAATTTTAACCTGATATTGGTACATTTTGAACAAATTTTTCAACAGATTGAATAACTTATAAAAAAAAAAAAAAAAACAAGAAAAAATAAATGTAGAAAAATTTCTATGTTTAAAAAAAAAACTTTTTTAAAAGATTATTACTACCACTGTTACCATTACTGTTATTATTATTACTATACTACTACTACTTCTAGTAAAGCAACAGAACTGTCAGCGTTATTTTATTTACATTCAACAGGTTGTGTAAATGTATATCACAGGACGTTCCAGTGATGGCATAAAATGCATTGAAGGATTTTATCGATAAGATCTTAGGGTTGTTAATGTAATTACGTTTAGAATAACTTCACTATAGGGATAACAAATGGAAAGGACTGAAAGGATTTATTTTTATTTCTTCTTCTTTTTCTTTTTTTTCTTTCATTTTTCTATTCTTCTGTTTTCCTTTCATTTATCAAATGATTGTAAATCTTTTGATTAATAGTGTATAACACTTACCTGTACACTAGTAAATTTATTTTTCTTTTATAAATAGTATAAATAATTTTGATATTATATTGTACCTTTATTAAATTATTATTATTATTATTAACTAGCATTAGGAACTCGAAAGTTCATTGCCGCAAATACCAAATCCCGCCATTGTTCCTGTTCCTGAGCGCGATCCTTTCATTTGCGGTCTTCGTATCCTATTTCTTTCAGGTCCCTTCTAATATCATCCTCCCATCTACGTCTCGGTCCACCTAGTGGTCTTTTCCCGTTTGGTATACCGACCAAATTATAATATAATATATAATATAATATATTTATTAGTATATACATAGGTTGAAATTTAAATAATGGCAACTATTTATTCACAATCGATATAAAAGGGTTACATGTTTGCACCTGTTACTGTCCTTCAAAGTAGTCACCAGCGTTGTGTAGAACCCGTTGTCAGCGATGTGAAAGGCGTCGTAGTATACCGTCAGCAGAGCCTGTTCTTGTTGATGGTGCGAATGGAGCGGTCTACTGCTATGTCTCATCCAGTGTTACGATACGGCGTAAGAAAGCCTCTCATTTGCGCTCATAGCGCTCCAAGTGCGTCTGAGCAGCGTCGTAGCCCATCCATTTCTGCATTTCCGTCAATTCATGCGGAACCCATCGTGGCATTCGCTTCAGAACTGTTCCAAAGATTCGACAGGCAGTAGCCGCACCATTCGCACCATCAACAGAGCAGGCTCTGCTAACGGGTTCTACACAACGCTGGTGACTACTTTAAAGGACAGTAACAGGAGAGCACATGTAACTCTTTTGTATCGGTTGTGAATAAACAGTTGCCACTATTTAAGTTCCAACTTACGTATTTAAATTTGTTTATATAATTGATCTATGATTTAATTAAAGGTCCTAAACTTACGGCCCCAGAATCATCGGAAAGTAGTCCATCGTTACCGAACACGCCATTGCCTTCGGATTTTGATGAAACCGCGAAGGAAACTTTATCGCAAAAAGGTTCATCAACTGAAAATGAAATCGATACTGACACGTTATACTTTCGGTAAGAAATGATTTTTGTTTTTTATATTTTATCTTAAATCAAAATCAAAATCATCTTTCTATATTTTGCTTGATATTTAATAATAATAATAATAATAATAATAATAATTATAATAATAGTAGTAATAATAATTGTTATCTCTCAGAACTATCGTCTATGTGTTTCTACACGCGAATTTCAAAAGTATAGGAAAAAACATAGAAAGCATTAAAAGATCCCTTTCATCTATTTCATTTATTTTTATCCTAAAGTTATTAGATAATTACTGGAGTACCTTTTTTTCCGTAAAGCAAAGCTTACGAAAGGTTGAACTGAATAATTAAATGAAGAACTATAATCCCCCTTTCTATTTATAGCATGTGATAATAGAATATACCGAGAATAAAAATACATTATAGAATGAAAATGAAAAAGAGAAAGAGAAAGAGAGTTGTTTCATTTAAGCTAAAAATAAATCCACATTGTCAATTTAATTATCATTTTGATGATACCATCAAAATAAATGATTGAATGATATTTTCTTCAAGATATTAAATCAACATCAATAATTTTGATTTGTCTTTTAGCGATGGTCGAAGACGAATCGATATGGTGCTCGTTTATCGAGAAGAAAATGAAGGTGTCCTGACAGAATTAGAAACAAAAAGGAGAGAACAAAGACGGGTGTTTCAACAAAATCTTTTAACTGAGGGTTTGCAACTCGAATTAGAACCGAAAGAAAATTCATTCGATAGGAAAACATTCTTTCTCAAACTTCATATACCATGGAAAATAAAAGTACAATATGCCGAAGTTATGAATTTGAAGTTACCTACCAAAAGATTTATCACTATCTCTGTTAAAGCTTGGGTTAGTAGAACAGAAATGTTATTTTTTGACAAAATATTTCTTTTGTAATATTACTTATAGATATTGAATGTTAACAGGGTACAGATGGTACAAAAGGAAGGCCCAAATTTTGGGAAAAATTGTTAAAGTTGATTAGTTGGATACAAAAACTTCATCACTGGGATACCAATCAATATCCCGAAGAACCCAGTTTTTACGACAGCGTTGATTCTGGTGATCGTGAGGAAAGGTAATTAATTATATCAATATTTAATAAACTTCTGATTGATTTCTACTAATCAATACTTTATTACAATTATCAGATTTGTTGTAAAAGATCGAGGTACCGCGTACACTCCAGCCCAAAGATCATTAATAGTGATGCAAATATTATTGCGTGCAAGGTACGACGAAACGCATGAAAAAGCTGGGATTCGTAGACTTTTAGCAGACGGCACTTATCTTGATTGTTATCCCTTGCACGAAGGTTCATATGACAAACCAGAAGATAATGGGGAAATTTTAGATCGACATTTACTTTATTTGATATGGGCTAGTCCTATGCAATGGTAATAAAACCTTTGAACACAACTTTAATAATAAATATAATCTTTGTTAATAACAATCATTTTATTTCTTTCTTTGTTTTTAGGTTTAAAAAACAACCATTGTGGTTGATAAGACGATACTTTGGTGAAAAAGTAGCCTTGTATTTCGCTTGGTTAGGTTTTTACACGGAATGTTTGGTTGCACCAGCTGTGGTTGGTTTTCTATGTTTCATATACGGTCTAGGAAGTATGGAAGGAGCCGATAATATTCCTAGCAAAGAAATATGTGATGATAAAATAGCTGGTAGATGATGATTCGTAATTATAAATAACAAACAAATCTTCTCACATGAGCATACAAAATTTGTTATAAATTCATTTTTCATCATTTTTATAGGAAATATCACGTTGTGTCCGTTGTGTGATAAAGCTTGTAGATATCGAAAGCTTGGCGACTCTTGTATATTTTCTAAACTAACTTATTTATTCGATAATCCTGCGACTGTTTTCTTCGCCATTTTTATGTCTTTTTGGGGTAAACAATTTTTTTTATAAATAATTATATAAATATGAAATATGAAGTGATATTTATAATGAAATTCCTTTTTGGTAGCAACGACATTCTTAGAATTATGGAAAAGACGTCAAGCCGTAATAGTTTGGGAATGGGATCTTCAAAACGCGGAAGAAGATGAGGAACCTAGGCCCGAATTCGAATCATCAGTGAAAACATTCCGCATTAATCCAGTTACCAGAGAACGCGAACCATATTTACCAGCATGGTCGAAAGCCATGCGATTTTGTGCGACTGGTTCTCTCGTATTTTTTATGGTAAAATTAATGAGCAACAAATATTTTTCTTTTTTTTTCTTCTGCATCTGATATAACTTGAAATATTTATGTTATTTAGATATGTGTTGTCCTTGGAGCAGTCTTAGGTACAATAATATATCGAATATCACTCGTTTCCGTATTTTATGGCGGTGGTGAAACTTTCTTACAAAAACATGCTAAGATATTTACATCGATGACAGCAGCCTTGATTAATTTAGTGATAATTATGATACTCACTCGTATATATCACCGATTGGCTATGTGGATGGTTAACATGGAAAATCCGAGAACTCAAACCGAATATGAATCTAGTTTCACCTTCAAAATATTTCTTTTTGAGTTTGTTAATTTTTACTCTTCGTTAATCTACATTGCATTCTTCAAGGTACATCTGATAACATTTTATACTTTAATCATACCATTACTTTTTATTTTTTAAATATCTTCTTTTTTTTATTATTAATTAGGGAAGATTTTATGTACATCCCGGTGATCAAGATGCCAGATCATCTGAATTCTTTCGTATAAAAACTGATGTCTGTGATCCAGCTGGTTGTCTCTCTGAAGTATGTATTCAATTAGCTATCATAATGATTGGCAAACAGTGTTTCAATAATTTCGTTGAGATTCTATCACCGAAATTTTGGAATTGGTGGCGCAAAAGATCTCACGTTGCTGCTACGAAAGATCATGATAGACGATATACTTCTTGGGAAAGAGATTATCAGTTGCAAGATCCTGGAAGACTAGCTCTTTTCGATGAGTACTTAGAAATGAGTAGGTTTATCTCGTTTTTCAACCCACGGATATAAAACAAATAAATAAAAACGCACAATTATTAATATTATTATTTAAATTGTAGTTCTTCAGTATGGTTTCGTAACTCTCTTCGTAGCAGCATTTCCATTAGCACCATTATTCGCTTTATTAAATAATATTGCCGAAATAAGATTGGACGCTTACAAGATGGTGAAAGAAGCACGAAGACCTCTCGCAGAAAGGGTGGCAGATATCGGTGCTTGGCATGGTATTCTTCGTGGTGTCACTTACGTTGCTGTAGTGTCAAACGTAAATAATTTATTAATTAAATATATAAAATGTTATTTTTATATAAGTTTGATAATATAATTTAAGAGTAAAGTTATATAATAATGCATTGCTAATTTTATAATTTTAATATTAAACCATTCCAATTAGGCATTTGTAATCGCTTATACCTCAGACTTCATTCCACGAAGCGTCTACGCATTTGTTTATTCCCCAACGGACGATTTAGTTGGTTACATCGACAGCTCTCTCTCTGAATTTAATACATCTGATTATCGTGACGACATGAAGAGTGATGCCGATGCTCAACATCCAGAAACATGCCAATATAGGGGATACAGAAATGGACCTGATCACGAATCAGATCCTTATGGATTGAGTCCACAATATTGGCATGTCTTTGCAGCTCGATTAGCTTTCGTAGTTGTTTTTGAACATGTTGTAAGTTTGACAAAACGTTGACATTACATGTACATTTAGTTGATTAATAATTATAATCACTTTCGTATAATTTAGGTTTTTGCATTAACTGGGATCATGAGTTACGTTATACCAGCTGTACCACGTGCCTTGGCAACTCAACTTCAACGAGAACGTTTGTTAGCTCAAGAAGCTAAGTATGAAAAAGGATTGAAGGGTAGAGAGGACGAAGAAGAAATACTTTCAGTATTAAGAGAAACTGGAAGTATAGGTAGACCTGGTGTTGGTGGTGCTGGTGCTGGTGGTCGAGGTAGTTGGGCAAGACGTTTCAGTAAATTGAGCGATGGTCTGGACGCCCACGTCGAAGTTGGTTCAAGGATGCACAGATACAGTGACAGTTCAACCGTTTGGGAAGTCACTTAAATAATTTACATTAAAAAATTCCTTTTTTTTTCTCTCAAAAATATCATCGATTTCGTTCATTCGGAAATCTTATTTAAAGATTATCAATCGTGATTTACATTATGTTAATTTTTGTATATACTATATATAGTAATTGCACTTTTAATATAAACAAAAAGACAATACATTTTTTCTTATCAGTATTTCTATTTTTCTCACACCGACGCTTTTGTCAATTTATTATCGCATTTCTATTTCTATGAATAGCATCTATAAATTATAAATGCTTCCGTCATATTTTATGATGTTTTGTGCACGTATGTAATACTGACAGTAATGTGAATGTTCATAATTTAAAAAAAAAAAAAAAGATACATAAATATACAATCAATTAATCGATTGATATAATTTCTTAATGAATTTTTAAAAAATTAATGTTTCTGTGATGTCAAATAACGTATGCATATTTAGATATATTGTTACGTTTCTTATTGAAGGAATGTATGTAAAATACTAGGGACCAAATCTTAATTGACCGATGTTTAGTATAGTTCGTATATAATGTACACATTTGTGATCGAATTTATTTATTCCCGAACTGTTAACATTTTACGTAATTATAATATACAAATATATAATATATATTTTAATTTCTGTTTAAGAGTACATATTAATTATACAGTCCTATATCAACAATCCTAAATCTCACAAGAAGATATTACTATTGAACAACAACGGATTTTTACGAATTTTTGTATATAAGTAGTATATCTTTAAAGCGTTTTATTATTTATTTTCTTTGTAATTATTATAAAAATGCGCGCCTGTATGAATGCAACCCTCCAGACACACTTTGAAAATGTTGCTTGCGAGCGCCATCTGTCGGGACGGAATTTTTGTCTGCCCGAAATATAGGCAACCTGTCATACATACGTGTATAAACAGTTTTGAATGAAAAAAAATTCTGTCTCAGTAGATGGCGCTCGTAAGCACCATTTTCAAAGTGTGTCTAGAGGGTTGCATTAGAACAGGCGCACATTTTTATATAATTAAATTAATAATTAAATAAATAATTACAAATTAAAAGTACAAATAATATTATAATAACATTATATAATAAATTATCCTCGAAACTTGTTTATTTGAAGTGTGTAAAATTTAAAAACCATCGGAAGGTGTTCTACCTGACCATCCTCTGGTAAGATGATTGTGGTTATGCGAAAAATAACCTTATGAACTTTTATGTTTTTCTGTATTCTTTGGTACATTTCTACGTAATTAATCTATTATTTTCTAATAGATGGCAGTAGTGTAGTAAAAGGCAAATACAGTTTTCACATTTACACAAACTAGTCAGTGTTTCGTTACACCAGCTGCCTTTTTAAGTAAAAATTATGAACACGTTTAAAGTGACAAAGATACGGACTTTGGCACAATTTAATTGCATAATTATACATTTCTTTTAAATAATAATTTCTAATACTTGTTATTGATATTTGATTGTTAAAAAAAAAAAAACTATTTTAAGAAAAAGAACACAAGAAAAACAAAAGAAAGAAGCAATGTCAACTCGTGATCCTGACAATCTTATGACCATGAACGAAGAGAATTTTGATTATTTATTTAAAATCGTTCTTATCGGTGATTGTGGAACTGGAAAAACGTGTGTTGTTCAAAGGTTTAAATCTGGTACTTTCATTGAAAGACATGGAAATACTATTGGTGTTGATTTTTCGATAAAAACTGTCTTAATAGATGGTAAAAAAGTTAAGGTATATAAATTCATATACTTGTTATATTATTATACTGTAAAAATGTATTATTAATCTTGACTGTGTTGTTCTGTAAATGAATATTTTCCACATAAATACAAAAATGTATATTTTTCTATAATGTATTATGATTATTATTTTATTTTAAAAGATTGATATCAAAATGATGATCTCTATTGTTTACAGTTACAAATATGGGATACAGCAGGACAGGAGAGATTTCGTACCATTACCCAAAGTTATTATAGATCTGCTGATGGTGTAATTATTGGTTAGTATTATACATCATTGTTATAATGTATTTAATACATATATGTGCTACTACTATAATTAGATGTTTCTAAAGGAATATCCTTTTTTAGTTTATGATGTCACTAAACGCTCTACGTTTCTAAGTTTGCAACGGTGGGTGGAAGAAATAAGAAGGTATACATCTTCTCACGTTTTACTCCTTTTAATCGGTAATACTTTAAAAATACTTATGAGTTACTTATTGTTATGAAAATTTATTGTTAATAGTATCTTATGAATATCGTTTGTTAAAGGTAACAAATGCGATTTGGAAGATTTGCGAGAAGTTGAAAAAAGTGAAGCTGAAGCGTTGTGCGAGTATCTTCCAGAAGTTTTACAAGTCATAGAAACGTCTGCCAAAGAAAATACAAACATAGATGCCGTCTTCTTCTGTTTAGCATCCGAACTCAAGGTAATTTAATTATTGGTTTAAATAATAATGTTTACTATGATACAATGATAATATCTTTATGTATTGTTTATCTTCTTCAATATTGTTTATTCATTTTTTTTTCAGAGACGATATGATAATTGTCAAATAAGCGATAACGAGGATATTATTAAACTCGGAGTAGGAAAAGAATTATCTTCTTGCCCTGGTTGTTCATATAAAATATTTTAAAAAGTACCCTTTTCTTTTTTTTGGATACTACACAGACTGAGATACATAACAATAATTCTAAATGTGCAACGAAAATAAAAATATAAGATAATTATGGTACATTGATGGTAATGTTTGATCATAGAAAACGAAAAATTCTAACAAGCTAATGCTTTAAGCGGATTTTATACTTAATTATTATTTTATTTGAAATACTAGAGAGATATTTTGAAATGAAAAATTTTAAATAATAACCTTGTGACAAAATAATAATTCATTTTGTAAATATATAATATTTGTTACATCTATTATATAGATTCGAAAAAAAAATATTATTAATACTTAATACTATAGTTACCTGAACAAGTCTTGTATATTATTCAGTGCCTTATCAAATATTGTGTATATATACATACGAACAAACTATTTATCTATCACGCGTAAAAGCTTGTGTTCATTAATGACAATGATTAAAGAAAATAGACAAAAAATATTACGAAAAAGTATTTTAGGTATTTCGTAATAAAAAGAAGAAAAAAAAGAAAAAGAAACGCATAATAGAATAATTATAAAGCAAGTTATAATATATGCAAGATTATGAATATTTTGAATAACTTTTTTACCTAAGATTTTTCAAATGAGCTCAACAAAATTGATATATTTATTTGTTACATTGTACTAGTTCGAAATACTGCTTTTTCTATATATATACATGTACTGTTATGTATTGTTATGTATTACACATATGTGTTAAGAAGTAATTTATTTTTAATTTGATTCGAATCTCAAGAAATTCAATCTACATTATGTATATGTGTACAAACTTTTTATGTACATAAACATTTTTTATTAAAATGTTTATCATTAATCAATATATTGATTATTAAATATTAACACATTCGTTATCAGTGGTTTCACATATCTGTGACACACAAATTTTTATTAAAAATTTAACATCACAAATTTGTGACAGTAATTAACGCAAACAATAATAAATTCTGAGCTGTAATTAGAATCTCTTTTACGTCGCACGACAGCGAACTTGTTAATAATAAAATAGCGCACAAAAATAATTATTTTATTATATTCATCTTATTTGATCTTGTTGATATATATATATTGTTATTTTTATGTATTTTTTGTAGAAATGAAATTGTTATATAAAGTATAGAGCCAATAATATAATATAATATCATAATAATAATATAATTGAATATTTTTATACCTATAGCAATAATAACAAATAAACAATTATATGCTCTCTAATATTTAATTTAATATATATATATATATTTATAATTAGCGAATGCTGTAAAAAAAGAATAAAATAAAACACAAAGAATAAAAGTATGAAATACGCAATATTTTTTATTACAAAAGAAAATATTTAAAATCAAATTTTTTTGTATAAAATTTCACAAGAATAAAATATATTTTTTTTGTATAATAATAATAATAATAATTGATTAATGGTACAAAATTTTGTCTCATAAAAATACATCTTTTAATTGTTTTAATTCAAGCTAATTATATTCTTTTTATCTGCAATCAATAATATATACATGTTTTTTATTGAAATACATTTTCACAGTAATTTGAATAAATTATTTATAAAAAAAAAATGTCATGTACGAGACGCCCTATATACATATATAAATGTTTTATTTCACTTGTAATATTTGTTGCAAAATCTTATTGTAATTCATCAAAAATAAATTAAGAGGTAGAAAAACTTGATTAGTAAATTTATATAAAGAAAGAACTGAATATTTCTATTCTATTAACCCTTTCCCTCTGACAGGCGTATATATACGTCCTCGAAGAATGACAATTTAAATACGAAAAACGTATATGTATGATCTCGAAAAGTAGACGATCAAATACGAAAGAACAATGCCCTTTGTATTCAGTAATCATATTTTGTCACAATGATAACAGAACGAAAGGGTTAAAAAGAAAATTACAAACTAAATTCACGTTTATAAACACTGTCTTTTTTGTTTTTTTATGTATTATTGTATTAACAAGTATATTATATTTTACTATATATATATATATTTTGATATAAGGTACTTTTAATGTATAAGAAATTATGATTCGAGTTCGTTATATCTTTTTTTCTAAGGCACTTTTACAAAGCAAAAAAAAAAAGATATCGTATTACCATAAGGTTTATTTTTCACATGGTCAACAGCTTTTCAACAATTTCAGAATAATTATTTTTTAGTGTTTCTAGATAATGAATTTCTTAAAAAGTTTTTATCTTATAAAATACTTTAATATATTATTAATTACTACCTAAACAAGTTGTAATTTTTAATTTTTCTGTTTATCTTCAAAGAAATGAATTATTTACAATCTATATTTTTGTTCGGAATTTATTATTTCAAAATTGATGTTAAATATATAAATATTCATATAAATTATTAAAAATGTATTATATTTTTATCAATTTATTTTCAGTAAATTAAGATATCATTAGAAAAAAAGAATTGTAATTCTAAAATAACATCTTGCAACATTTGATACAATCACTAGTATAATAATAGTTTCTTTTCTATTTACATTATTCATATTAGTAAATTGTATTTTTTTTTTTTTTATAAAAATTATCTATTAAAATTATATGAGATATTTTATTAAAAAAGATAGGTACAAATTCTAAATAGAAAATATTTCTTGAAACTATATACAGATGTATGTATTGTGCTACAATATATCTCATTGGATAAGTTTCAAGTATATTTAACTTAACACATCTTGTGCGGATACTTTGCTGCCAAAGTCTTGCTGTATAGCGGACGATTGTTTACAGTCTGGACACAAAATTCTTATTGCATAAAATAGCTGTAGTTTCTAAACATTAGATTTTTGTTTTAATAAAACTTGTAGTTTCTCTTTAAAAATCACACACAATGTATTTATTCCCTCTAAAAAAAAAAAAAAATAAAAAACTAGGATAATGAAAAATTTAAAAATGTTTCAAAGTATGATATCGTTCAAAACAATTTTAGTTGCTTCCCGTGCACAAGATGTGTTCATTTAACCAAGTTAAACTATAATAAATTGTTTAAAGAAAGCTATTGACTATTTGGTATTCTTTTATAAGTTCTTCGATATTTGTCATCTACTTTAACAAGATAGTAAGTACCAGGGAACATATGGTTGATGTTACTTGTAGGTTCGTAAGATTTGCTGTGATAATTTTGTTCTCTTAATTCTAATATGCTAGTAAAGTCTTCCGGTGCTATTTTTTGTCTTTCTTCTAATTGCAATTTAACGTAATCTAACATTGAAATAATTTTCATTAATTTAGATTCATTTTGGATATCTTTTGTTATTGTCAACGAATACATACTGGAACATAAACCTGAACCATACGAAAATACGGCTACTTTATTGCCAGCTAATTCGTTTATAGGCTTAGATATAAGTAAAGATACTAATCCGGAATAAACCGATGCTGTATACATATTACCGACTTGATTAGCTAAAAATAAACTAGGTTCAGTTTTATCTGTAAAATTTGATTTGCTTAAAGTTACAAATGCTTTTTCGATATCTTTATCAAAATACGTATTTTCTAACTTAACTCCATGAAATTGTTCTAACTCTTTGTACTTTTCAGAAACATCTGCTTTAGATGTATTTAAAAAATCAACAAACGCTAGTCTGGCAAATGATTTTTGTACAAGTTTACAATACGGAGAATGAAATAACATAGCGTCGAAGTTGTTCAAAGTAACATTTTCATCTGGCTTTTTTGATTTAACTTTTTTACAGTACAATTGATAACAACTATCCAAAGCATGAAGGTAACATTGAATGGATAATTTTCCATCGACGTATGGATACTCTGAACGTAAATCAGGCTTATAAAAATCATATGCATGTTGCATATATGATGCGCGTAGTCCACGATCTAATACAATTGGTGCATCTGGACCAATGATCATAGCAATAGCTCCAGCTCCACCGGTAGGTCTTGCACTACCTGGTGAATAAACAGCACTATCAGCTGCAACAACCAATGCTAATCTTCCATCCCATGCACTGCTTTCTACCCAAGAAATAGCATTGAATAAAACTGCTGTACCACCATAACAAGCGTTAGTACAGTCTACACCTTCGATATCCGTACAACCAAATGGTTCAAATAATTGCATAAGAACAGACTTAACTGATTTGCTCTTATCTATTATTGTTTCAGTTCCAACTTCCAATCTACCAATTTCTTGTGGTTTAATTCCATACCTGTCCAATAATCTATGGACGACAGTTAAACATAAGGAATTAATATCTTCTCTGTCATTGCAAAATCCCATTTTAGATTGTCCCAATCCTATGGTGTATTTTCCTGTTGATACACCATCGTAAGCTTCCAATTCTGTTTGATCAACATATTGAGCTGGGAAATAAACTTCAATAGCTCTGATACCAACGTCATTAGGCCACATCTTCAATTCTTCCAAGAATAATATTTAAATATATATTTATACGTATGTTGACAATCTTCTGTTTTGTATAAAAATTGGTATTATATATATATACGGTATTATATACCAAATATAATAAAATAATTATATATCTGGTATATTATTTAATGATATTACATATAAATATACATACAAATTCTTGATGACAAATAGATTTCTTAGCAGTGGTACGTTCAATTAATTTATTCCTTCAGCTTTTATGTAACATTTAAGAAAGAGGACACTTTCTTTTTTTAATTCATTCACCGGTTTTCCAACGATATTACTTTCTTTGTGATAATAAATTACTGTCTTACGTTTTTCGAAATATATTAGATTCCTCGATGAAAATTATAACAAATGTTTAATAATAATAATAATAATAACAACAATAAACTTTGTTAACACACAATTTGTAGATTTAACTTCACGTTTTACTTGTTGGTTAGTTGGTTGTTTGATCTGAATGACTGACTGACTGACTGACTAGCTGCTGGCTAATTGCCTGGGTACCTGGGTGAAAGAATTTAGGTTAGAAGTGAAACTTTGACTATAAATGAAAATCTACGGTTGTTGGCACGAATTTACGTGCCGTTACAAAAGATGGTACCTTCCTCGACACATGTAAGTCAATAGTATTTCTCACTTCCAATAATCAACGTTTTTCGTTTCCTTACTCTACGAAAGTTCACGAGTGAATGCGTTCCTTATACGATTCCTCTCGTTTATCCTCGTTTTACGAAGGCCACGCGCTTATACCGTTCTGACGTACATAGTAAGTGGGGCGAACCCTATCGAATTCACTTATTTATATTATTATTATTATTATTATTATTATTATTATTATTATTATTATTATTATTATTATTATTATTAGTAGTAGTAGTAGTAGTAGTAGTAGTATTTTTATTTATAGAATTTTTATGTTAATTTTGTTTTCTATCTTTATTCTAATTATTTGTATCGTCAGCTATCGAAATTTTATTTTTTCATCGTTCCATTCTATTACATTCTTCTTTTTATTTATTTTCTTTTATTTATTATTATTTTCTTATTATTTCTTTTTATTTATATCGATTATATTCTTCTTATTATTTATTTTTATTTTTTATTATTGGTATTTTGTTCTTAATTTTATTATTAATTTCTTTTTTTCAATTTAACAGTGTATTTTTGTATATTATTTTTTTTCGACAACGAACTCTACATTATTTTTCTGTATATATTTTTATTTTTGATTTTATTTTAATTTTTAAAATCTTTTTCTTTTCTTTTATTTAATTTGTTGTTTTTAGTTCAAAGTTGTAATGTTTTTTTTTTTTTTTTCATTATTTTCCATTAACGGAAAATGACATTCTTATTCCGGTTTTACGTCTTTTCATAAGCGATTTAAGTTTTTATTTAATACTTATGACTTTTTCTGCATAAACAAGTATAAATATATTCAATGTCGAACAAAAGTCTTTACACATATGGAATTATATTTACATTACTTTTTATATATCAGTTATAACAATATAATTTGTTATTTAATTTCTTTTTGCAAATTTTACACATATCTCTCGGGAGTCTAAAGTTTAAGTACATTGTAAGTCATGGAGATTAGATATAAGTACAAAAAAAAAAGAAAAGAATCAACTTTTAATAGTTAAAAGTAATGTCCAGTTAAAATAATTTAACGCTACTAAAAAAATTTGTAATTTTTATTATTATTATTATTATTATTATTATTATTATTATTTTTATTATTTTATTGTATACCAATTTAATCTTACTAAAATTTCGTTAAACTTTAAACTCGAGAGAGATTTATATTTAAAAAATAATTTAAAAAAATATAATTTTTTAATTATTTTATTATATTATTTATAATTTTAATTATAAGAATTATAGTATATATTGTAATATTTATATAATATATTGTAATATATAATATTTATTATAATATTATTATAATTATATGTATATATATTTTTATTTCATTTTTATTTATTATAATAAATAAATTTTAATATATTTAATTATAATTATTATAATTGTTTAATTATATATTTAATATTTTTAATTAGATTTTAATGTAATCTCTATCGAGAAATATCTATATGCTATTTCTAATTTAAAAAATATGCATTCTCTCTTGAGCAATCATCAACTTGTCTTTGAAACGACTTAAATCACATTGATGTAATAAGTGGCAACGATTAGAAATTTTACTATTTAAATAATTTATGTATAACTTGTTTATTCTACTTGATCTAACGATATCGATTATTAATAAGAATAAAAGATATGGCATTGAAAATAAAATAGAAAGTATTAGAATTATAATAAGACTTTCTTAAAATCGTAAAAAAAAATTCATGATTTTTGATTATCAATATATATGCCCATAATTATGAAAGTGGTCTAAGTCATGTATCTCTTGTTTCGAGATATTTCAAGTTTTATAACAAATATATAGAAATAATAAGCATTATCTAGCGATTCATTTTTGACAATATCGTTTTCAAATTACATTGAATTTATTTAGTTTAAAATAATATTGTGCTTAATAACTAGTAAACTCATTTTTTTTTTAATTTTTTTAACTTAGATCACTTACATAATTGTGGGCACATATATAGTATCTTTCGTCTAATTCAATCACTTAAAATATCTTATTTATTTCGTACGATGAAAAAAATATTCTATTCGAAGACGTCGATACAATGATGAGACAAAATGTTTTTTTTAATTGTCATATTTATCAAAATTTCAAAGTCATCGTATTTTTTTGTTTTTTAAATGGGATTGTATATTATTATTACAATATTCTTATTTCTTATGAAAGAAACTAATCCGATAATTTGCAACGTGTTGACCTTCAGGTGACTTTTACCAAAAAAAAAAAAAATTGTGAGATGTTGTTTCTTGTACATGAGAACATATTTTTTTGCTTGTAGAGTGGTTTTACAAGTTGATTTACTTTTATTTCTTCATTTACCGTCCTCCGAACGCGTATCGAAGTTTCTGGTAAACATTTCATCATAATTTTGCAGATCAAAATGTTTCACATTGTTGCATTTGTTTTTTTTTTTTTTTTATAAGCTATAAGAATATTGTAGCAAAAATATACAGTCTTATTAAAAAAAAAATACGATGACATTGAAAATTTGAAAAACATAACCTTAAAAAAAAAATCGTTTCATCACTATTATCGATGTAGATCGTATAGAATATTTTGTCCCTTTGAAATTTGTGTCTATCGTACGAAATAATCGAAATATTTTAGATGATCGTGTTAAAGAGAAAGATCCTGTATAAAAGCTGAAAGTAAGTATGTCAGATAAAATTGTATTGTGAAAGCTGTTTCGAAACGTAATCGGAATTCTTATCCACTACAATTATAATAGAATATCTATTTTTGTTGATGTCATTCATACATTAGATTTTCATTAGAATTTGTTATAACCCTAGTTATTTTCTTTTTTTTTCTTTGTATTATTTCTTGTCAATAAATGCCAATTGATAAGAATTTCTTTTCATAATATTTCTGTGCTCTCTTTTTACTGTATTTTTTTTCTTTTTCTTTTTCTTTTTCTTCTATTGTTCCTTTGTTCGTTTTTCTAATATAAAATGACAAGCATTCTAAAAAATTTGAATAAAAATATGAATTATGTATTTTTATTTTTGTAAAGTCAACAAAGTAGCCTTCAAATATAAATTATATTATACATGTATTCTTCATTGTTGAAATCTATAAATTATTTATTAGATTGAATTATCAAAAGCATGGACTACGTAGTCAATATGACGGAAGATTTTGTAATATATTATATATTACTTCAGTACAAACATATTATTTTTTAATCAAAATAAGAAATATCGGTATTTAATTTAAATGAAACGTTGAAAAAAAAATTTTATTTTTACAACTAGATATACCAGCAGATCAGTCATTTTGACTGGTCGGGCCATTTTAATTCAAAATTTCTACTTCATGTAACATTTGAGTTTTGTAAATAATTAAACATTTTGTTATTTAAAAATGTCTATAAATTCATTTATCTATTAAAATTATTATTGTTAAACATTTTTTGTTATTTTTTAAAAGTAAATAAAGACTGGAAGCTTCAATAGACTGGAAGTCATTTTGACTGGTGTGGTAGAAATAAATGTACTGAAAATGGTGGTATATCTAGTGTTAAACGGATTTAAAAAACTTTATATAATCGTGAAATTAATTTATACATGAATTTTATTCAATTTATAAGTATCCGGGCAATAATGTCAGAGGCGGATTTAAGCATGGTTTTTATGGATGATTACTGTCCAAGGCAAACCATATTCACGATAAAAAAAAAAAAATACAAATAATTTAAATAAAATATTTAAAAAACAGTACTTATACAATATTTTATTTTACCAAAATAAAGTTGCTCAACTCCTAAACGCACAATTTTTTTGAAAAAAACCGGCCAAAAAAAATCAATTTTTTTGTTATGTAAAAAAACAGTTTAGAACATATATAATTTATATTATATATATAAATATTTTATATACTATTATATAAAATATAATAATAAATTTTCCTATTATATAAAAAGGTAAAAAAACAGTTTTTCGACAAAATGGCAAATGAGTCGTCAGGACTAATCCAAATTTAGATTAATTTGAATTCATTGAATACAGTGTATTAAACCGTGTTATTTTACAGCCTTAGGTCCCAAAATAAACAATTCGTCTCTTATGTAATCTCTATTAATAAATAAAAAATATATTCATTATATTAATTGTCATAAATATTTTGCTTGTAAAATAAAAAAAAATCTATTGAAATAAGTTAACATCCTTTTTATTATTTTGTTTATAATTTACAAAAATTTGTATAAATCATTTATAATTAAAATAATTATCAAAACAAATTAATACGAAGAAATAATCAATGTATAAATAATATACTGAAATTTTTAAATATTACATGAATATTAACAGATTGTAATTCAAAAATAGAAATATCGTGGTTAAACGATACTAAACATGTTGTTTCAAAAAATCGGTCTTAACATTTTACTTCATTACTTTTCATATAGAACTCATTAAAAAATATCATTAAACAATATTACTTTTTCAAATAGATAAAGTTATTTTTTTTTAATTATTACCAATAACGTATTACTAGGATAAGATCTATTATCTATGCCACAATGTGACATGTATTTCTGTTGAAATGTAACCATCAAAAGTTTTCGAAATTTCGAAACTTTAACACATTATTGATGAAAGGAAGACCCGAATTGAGGTGTTTTAATTTGTAAAAATAAAAAAAAATATCTCAACAAATGATTATAATCACACATAGTCAGGTTATTGTACTTACAAAAATAATTATTGTTATTCACCGATTGTTTTAAATAAAAGATTTCACTTAATAAAATATTTACATCAATTTTTTTCTTTTTTTTTAAATAAGTACATGCATAATTGAAATATTTATATTTTTTTTTTCAAAAAATATACGAGAACTTAGGTCAATTTTATTTTACAGTATACCGTTAAAAATGCATGATTGATATGTTATTAATGGCAGCTGTGTACTATGCATATATATATATATAGGTAATTGCAGCTATATTAAACGAAAAAAAAAAAAAATAAGAGACAAGTGTAAAATTCATCAGGGCTTCTCAAAATGTGATTCCATTATTCTATATGGAGTCATGCAAATTTAATATATGGTCAAATTATATCGTACGTATATCAAAGAAAATTGTTCTGTTTTAGAATTTATTATCAACAAATATTTAAATAATATTCTTAGTTTATTTACCTTAGTTTATTTTTAGTTTATTTTAATTAGTTAATTTTTAATTTGAGAAGCACTGACATAAAAACTATAGCAAGGGTATTATAAGACGTACGAGAATGCGCGTGTATAATTTTATATATAATTTACTATGGGTATACAGATAAATTTCAAATTATTACGATAATATAATAATCATAGTTTAATTATTATTATTATTATTATTATTATTAATATTAATATTAATATTAATATTATTACAACATGTCTACAAGTAGCGGCGGCAGCTTTGTTTTCGTCTGGCACGGCAAAATATAATTTGTTTGTTTGTTTTTTCTACCTATTCTTGTTATTTTTCTTTTCTTTCTTTAATTATGATAATCAATCAATTAATTAATAATAATTATTATTATTATTCATCCATCTAAAACTTTCACACATATATCCATATGTTCATACATATACATGTATTCCAAGGACTGACGCATACATTTAAAACACTTACCCATTTTTATTTTCTTCCACAAACTTCAAATAAAACTAAACACGATCATCATCATCATCATCATCATCATCATCATCATCATCATCATCATCATCATCATCATCACCATCATCATCATCATCATCATCATAATCATCATCATCATTATCGTCATTTTTTATTTGATATTCTTTGAAGAAATATAAACCGCATAGATCAACACAAATAGCAATGGTTGGTTCATATTCGCTTCACCATAAAATTCAATGAATAATCGCTTTTAACATTTAATTGTAAGCACATTCGTAATAAAATGCGTACAATTATCGATAATTATATTATTCATTTTATTCTTCCACTTATTCGCTTTCAATGATCATCATGAAATCATTACGAGATTTATAACATCGACATTTAGCAAAATTATTAATCTCGTCTATTTTTATTTTTTTTCTTCTTTTCCTCTTTTCTTCTTTCATTCACTCGTTCATTTATTTATTTATTTATTTATTTATTTATTTATTTATTTACTTACTTACTTACTTACTCACACATCGATATTAATACTTGTTTAAGTACGTGATTTATGAAAAATGATATAATAAAAACAAATTTTACACCAGCATAATCATTTACCTTGGAAATACGTCATTGAAATGCTACATTTTATTTAAAATAAAATAAACAAAAATAAAAAATCAATAGAATTAAAAAGCAAAAGGAAAAATAGAAATTCGATTAATTAATTGCAACGAATGTTTTTTGTCACATTCTCCGATTCTATTATAATATCAGGATTCCATCAACACATACATACATACATACATACATATACATTATACATACTTTTTTTTTAATATTCTTAACATTCTATGAAATAAAAAAAACAAAGAAATAATAATAATAATAATAATAATAATTATCATCCTCATCAACGTCATCATAATCATTATCATCATCATAATTGTTATAATTACCAGAAGAACTATTGTATTTAATTATTAATAAAAAAAAAAAAAAAGAAAAGAAAAAAGAAAAGAGAAATGAGGACTCTAACATTAAAGTGGCCTAATCGTGATCTAAATATTTATAAACGTTCATATTTCTGCGCTCTTTCTCTTTCTCTTTATGTGCGTGTATCTGTTATGTGTTTGTGATGTATGTATGATACTTAAAAATAATCTAATAGTGACAAGATTTTGTCTCCAATGTTTCTTTGACCAATTTTTTATTTGCTCCTTCTCTCTCTCTCTCTCTCTCATTTTTTTCTTCACTCTATGTTTTTTTTTTCTTTCTTTAATTAATTTATTTATTAAATTTTTATGTCTAAAATACTGCACACACGCTCGGAGACCGATCATTTAGCTAGAAAAAACACGTACAAAATAGGAATGTAGCACGTGGTTCTTTCGATTGAAAGTAATCCAGGATTTTATTTTTTTCTTTTTCGTTATTTTTAGTTAACTTATTTATTATATTGCTATTACTATCATTATTATTATTATTATTATTATTATTATATATTATTATTAATAATAATATTACAACAAATCGGGAAACCACTTGCCGGCGTTTTTATAAAATGCTTTTATACTCTTCTTCTCTCATCTTGGCACAAAAGTTCAACTTAATTAGCTTTATTTTTTCTCTTTCACTCTCTTTCACTCTCTCTCTCTCTCTTTTTTATTTTTTTTTTCTAAGCATGTTAAATATATAGATTAAGACAAGTTCTAAATGATAATAATATAGTTATCAATGATCAGAAATATCTAATTATTTGGCTAATTATACCTCAATAAAGTATACAAACTTAATTCACTATAATATAAATAGAAACTATTAATTGAAAATAGTAAATTGTGTGTAGCGAATGAATGGAAGGAAGATTTAGATCAAGGAACAAAATGAGAAAAATGTTTTTAAAGAAAGAGGGAATAACACGAAAAATGAACTCGCGTTATCTCATAATTTTTGTTTGTCTGTTTCCTTTTTTTTTTTAACACACTTTCGGCGGGTCGGGTATTTCTACCCGTTCCACAGACTGGCGCTGGTCGGCGGGTTGCGTATTAATACGTTTTATACAGAACGTAAGCTAATTTTCAGTAAAACACTTATTAATGCTTGTTTTTTTTTTCATTGTCACTAATTTTTGAACAAGAATGATGTTTTTGATTGTTTTTTTTTTTTTTTGTAAAGCCTGACCAGTGTTTAGTCCTAAATTTATTAATTTTTAAGAAAAACTAATAATTTTATGAAATGTGTTATTTTGACACTGCAAGTTTCGTGCTTACAAAGTAGCATAAATTCAGTTGATTGATTTTGATAGCATTGATTTTATATTTTCTACATCTTCGAAATACTATTTGATACTTATTTTTCAAATTTCATTGATATCCTACTATTATATGTAAAGATATAACATGTTTTATAAAAAGTACACTGTTTTCATATTTCGCTCATTTTCACCCGCTACACGCATGAGTCAAACTTACGACGTTCCCGACGATAGTGTGTTAATATAATCGACGATCGATTAACAACAATGTAATTAAACGATGTAATAATAATAATAATAATACTCGAGGAACTTATACGAAGTAAATGAACTCGAGTAATACTATTTAAAAGGGCCTAACTATTCTAACTAACGAGATACTGTGCTGCTGCTACTGCTGTTGTTACTGCGATTCAAGTAAAAAGCGATTTTTTTTTTGTTAACACGTATGTAAATAAATACACACGCACGTACATACATACATACATACATTTATCTAATTAAAGAACGTGAAATAAACTTTCATTCATTCTTTTTTTGTACAAGAGTAAACGCGCGAAATTTGAACTTACACTTAGTCTCGTAATCCCATTCTCGAAAAAGCATCCATTTTTATTTTATTTTACACTCTAGTTTATTTTATTTTATGTTTTCTGTTCCTTTTTTTTTCGTAAATCATCCGAAATGTCAATATGACTGATAAACATTACGAAAAAGTTACTGAACATTTAATGGATCTTCCATCAAAGTATACAGGAAGTGAATTTTATATGAAACACATAAGCGTTTGATAAATTCATGGCTATTAATAACTTCACTTATCATTTTTATTAATTTGTTTCTATGTTGACGTTAAAACTTGGTTTAATTATACATAAATATATATATACACGACCGCACGTGTAAATATAATATATATATATATTGCGTTGCTTTCGAAATGCGTATAATTTGTTTAGGTTTAAAATTGTCAAGCAAGTGTGTTACGTTCTCTCTCTTTTTCTTTCTTCTTATTTTTTTTTCCATAGGTCCGCTATTTTGATTGCGAAAGAAATACGAATTAAAAATTAGCTATTACGAAAACGCGCGTGATAGGTTACGATTACAAATATTTGTATATATATATATATATATACAGGATGATTAATTAACTCTTGCTATCTAAATAGCTCCAAAAGTTTGATAGTAGCTGAAAATTTGTTGGAACAAAAGTTACATAAGAAAATAGGGGCTATTATATGACGTCATTTTTTTTTTATTAAATGGAGTCACTTCCGAAATTTAAATGTTAACTTTGTTTTTTTAAATAGAATACTATGTTTTGATACTAATTTTCTAATAACGGTTGTCGAGGCAAATCCAATCATGTGCAACACTAAGATCTTTGAAGTCAAGTCATCCTTTAGTTCTTCCGACAAAGAAAGGAACAGATATCGTCCGAATAGTGTTTATTCTGTCATTATCAGGTTTTTAAAGGTAACCCTCCTATAACACGGTAGATAGGTTCCGAGAAAATGGCGTGTTGTATGAGACCCAGAGCCATGAGCCAAAAACTTTTGTTTTCAGCCCATGGAGATGAAAAGAAATACTTTCTGCAACACTGTATCTTTAAGACGGTAAGCCTCGCCGCGGCTGCAAAAGTACAGTGTTGTACAAAGGTTTTTTTTGAAAGGAAACCGTGTTATAGGATGCCGTGTTGTAGGGGGTTTCCGCAATTTATGAATCGTGTTATAAGATGCTGCGTTTTAGGAGGACTATCTGTATTTAAAATAAAATAAATTTTATATTACATTTTCATAGGATTTGTTTCAACAGCCGTAATCAGAAAATAAATATTAAAATATAGCATTGTATTTAAAACAACAAAGTTGACCAATAAATCTCAAAAATAATTTAACCTAGCAAATAAATACTAATGTCATATTGTAGTCTTGAATTTCTTATGCAACTTTTTGCTTATCAACTTTTCTGTTATTATCATACTTTCGGAGTTATTTAGGTGGAAAGAGCTGGTGACTCACCCTGTATATGTTACGGTCAATGCATATATTCCGCTCACTAAGATTGAGCAATGTATTTTGAACATGTATTTCATAAAGCATCCGGTCAATGTAAAGAATGCGTAAAGGGTTTTGATAAATTTATGAAATATGCTTTTTAGTGGGATGTTTAGACCACGGGGTGGAGGGGAATGTCAAGATATTGTAGGTGAAACAAGTAACAAGTGTATGTTCATATGGTCATTGAATGATCTTCACTTTCCATATAGGCGCTTTCTCCACTGCTTGACTATAAGAACTTTATCTTCCGAATTTTCACGTTGTAAGGGTAGAAAGAGGTAACATAGAAAAAGAAACGAATTCAATTATTATTAATTAAAGATATATTGTTATTCTATTACTATAAAGATCAGCGTGGTGCTCAGTTTGTGTTAAAAGTTTTACTGTTCTTCTTCCTAAAATTACTTTCCCCTCCCTGTGCTTTAATGACAACCAACTGAAGAACCTCACTTTATAGATTGACCAAGTCCTTCTGGATATTCTATAGATTGACCGGACAATCTATACAATGCCCGCAATAATACATTGACTGTAACATATATAATGTATATAATAAAAATCTTGTCTTGTCTAATGTCACTTTTTCTTTTGTTTGTCTTGTAATTGTAATTGTATGCTGCTCTTAATTTTAAAAAGTTCTTACTTTCGTGGATCGGACATTGTGCGATATTGTAGAGTTTATTAGTAGTATTTCACAGTAAAGTGGTCTTTTCTCTTCTCATTCGAGCTTCATTATCTTTTTTTTATTATGCTTTTTTGCTATAATCTTCAAGCACAAAAAACACATTAGCGATTTGTTTCTTTCTCTTTTTTATAAACAGATATATTTCATTTTGTATTTGAGGTTAAATAAAATGGCCTTTTTTCTTCTTGTTTTCTTACATCATTTCTTTTAAGATATTGCAATTTAAAATTAATAAGCAACAAAAACTAATAAATATAAATATATTTACGATCAATATAATAATAATAATAATAAAATATTATAACAGTGAAAAATAAACACATATTGTAATATGTTTAATAATAAACGATGTAAATAGCTCGATATTTATTATGATAGCCATTATTATTATTATTATTATTATTATTATTACTATTATATAAATATATTTTATTAAGAGTACTTTCTTAAATAAATACATTTATATAATTTATGATCAAGATTATTAATAATAATAATAATAATAATAAAAAGAAAAGATCAAATGTTGTAACAAAATAATGACTTCATTCGCACTTCAAAATTAAATGCTGAAATGATAGAAAGAAAAAAATATGATACATAATAATATAATACATATATAAAGAATAACATTTTTATTTAACCTCAAAATATGCATAATAAGCGTATTGAATCTAATTTTTTTGCGTGATATTGTAAATACATACAATGCAATTAATTGAGGCTCGATTTGAGATTGTAGCACCATAACACGGTATGATTAAGTTTTATAAGATTTAAGCAATTGTAATGTTTATTTTTCTTGTCATTGTTATTATTTATTAGTTTTCTTCCTTCCCCCTTTTGATATCATGTGTGTGAATTACTTTATATTTATATATAATAACAATAATAATAGTAGTAGTAATAATAATAATAATAATAATAATAATAATAATAATAATAATAATAATAATAATAATAATTATAATAATAATAATACGGAGTTGGGGTTGGGGGAAGATTATTCTTGCATATATGTATACAGTTTTATACAATTTCATTTTTCTTCTTATAAAAAAAAAAAAATCTTTACGGTCGAAGAAACAAAATATTAAGATTAAAATAAAAAAAGAAGAAAAAAATAATAATGATCCTTCGTTAAATCACTGCACCAATATTGAATGCTTCTCCTAATTCTCTCTAATACAATACACATCAGTCTGTGAAATAAAAGTTACATTTAAATCAAAATTTGAAGCATGTATATACTTTATACTTTTTTCTAATTCTCAAAGTAAACAAAGGTTTGTTTCTGCAGGTAAAAAAAAAAATTATATATAAAAAAAAATAAGAAAAAAAAAAAGTAAAGTAAAGACAAAGAAAATATAAAGAAATATCGAAATCTTTGGAATTCGGTATGAAAAATGTCGACGAGTATAAGTCTTTTCTTTCTCTTGGGAAAGAAAGAACTCTATCTCCTAGATAAGATCTATGTGATTTGACCTTAATTTGAACCATATTTATGGATATATAGTATATATCATTCTTTTACAATACTTTGTCGTGTAAGCAATTAATAAATGTCCACGTATATAATTAGCGTTATTATTATAAAGTTTCATCACGAGGGTATCAATGATTAAATGACGCGTGTTTGTATGCACGTGTGTGTAAATATGTGATGTGTTTCGATTGAGTTTATCGTGAATATCCCTCGTTTATTTTCTGTAATAAAATAAATTCATTGGCTTGGATGAAAAATGTTATCTCATCGCTACTGTATAAACAGGAACACCATTGTACGATTTGGAAAGAAGCAGCACCTCTCGCTGTGCCTTTTTCTTTTTCCGCTTTATTTTTTTTCGCGTTCTCTTTTCTTTTTGTTTTTTTTTTGTTTTGTTTATTTTCATGTTATTAGAACAGGCCCTTCTTCTTGTTTTTCTTGTCCTTCCCATCCACAGCCCTGAAAGAAAAATGTATACATTAAGGAAAATGTTAATCTGCGAATTATATGATTTGTTTTTTTTTTCTTTTTTTTTCTTATAACTTTGACCAACGTTGTTTCGAATATGATCCAGATTTTGAGATTTTGCTATATGATCGTCGAAAATATTTATATGTATGTATGTATGTTACATTATTTAATATTTCGTTACAAAATACTAATTGATTTTTCTAATTTCTTTTAACTGATTTACAGAATGTTTTACCGTGTACATTTTTTCTTCAGACAATGTCCGTCGTAGATGAAATTTGAAACAAGAAATAAGTATCATATTAATACAATCATTTGCAAAATCTAAACATGCTGAGATCATGCTTCGCCAAATTTATGGGGCCATTTTCTGAAAGCCACATCGATTAATTGGTATGTTATGTTATGTAATATATATATATATATGCATTATATTATAATGTTAATAATTAATTTAGTATACAAAATATCAGTTTAGTTAATTCTATGTAATATTCCATGTATTTTTTATCAATGCGTACGAATAATACAATATTATAAGTGTATATAATTCATAGAAATAGGTTGATGTTGTATATTTAATGTATGTATATATGTATGTGTATTTTTATATATTGAAATTAAATTTGTAAGGTCTAATATAAGTCAAAGTTTATATAATATACAGTATATCTGAGATTTTTCTGGTTAAACGAAATAAAGTTTTTAAATGATTTATGTTTACATAATATTTTTTTCTTATTTTAGTGCATAACACTAATATGGCCGGATAAACTTCAGACATCCTGCATATATTTATACGAGTAATATACGTATACACACACGCATACACACACACACACATGCATACATATACTCATATATGCATATGCATAAAAAAAATGAAATAATGAGACAAAGACTGTTTTTTTTTTTTAATATTAAACAAAAATTATATAAGCCGGGGTTTATTTTGAAACAAACATTATTGATCTGAGAACACAATAATTATAATGCGTATTAGAAGAAATATTGCTATAGCATTTTTGTGTTGCTACACACACACACACACACACACACACACAAATAGAAAGAAAATAATAGCTAAAAAATGAGGGTGATAATTGTTAGTAAATATTTTATAAGAAAGCATTACTTTTATTTTTGCGAATAAAATTTGAATGATGAAATTAACAATGTATTTGTTTTGTTTTTTTTCTTCTTCTTTTTCTTTTTTTTTTTGATTAATCATTTGTAGCACGCGTTCACCTCTGCCAAGCTGACCTTTTAGACAATACAAAAAATTGCTTTTTATGATATAAGCATTTAAAAAGAAATTTTTCTAATTATAATCCAATAAAAATGATATTTTGATACACAAATGGACAGCTTGTTCAGAGTTTACAACTTTTTTTTTCTGTTATCTAATTAAAATCTTTTGAATAGATACAAATAAATAATTGTACGAATAAAAACGAAAATGTGTACTTTTTTTTTTTTAAGCAGAAAATAAATATTAATAGTCGAAGTACAAAGCTCTCTCTCTCTCTCATCATACATTTCTTGTGTATCAAATATTGTGCCAAAAATACACAGTTATATTCTTATATATATATATAAAGTTCGATATTATAATTTTATTTAATGTATAAGGTGAGATGTGAAATGAAATTTTCTTCTTATTATAATTTTTTTTTCTTTTTATTTTTCTTTTTTCGAACACGAAGTTAATTAATATTATTATTTTTTTCTTTTCTTTTCTTTTCTTTTTTCCTTTTTTTTTTTTTATGAGAAGGAATAATATTTTGTATAAGTATATATATAGGATAATATAGCAACCGTGTAACATTTAACGCAATAAGATAAAATTATACGGCTCTTTTATGCCTTTCTTTCTTGTAATTAAAACTAAAAAGTGATATGAGCAATAAATAATAATGCTCAATTATTTTTTATCAGTCTATTTCTTGTTAATTGAGAAACATTTAATCAAAAATTTTTTGTATAACAATGCTCGCCTTGAGAACATTCTAAATTTGACTTCAAACGAAAGAAAATAAGAATAATATATATATTGTGATGATATTTAATTGTATGTTTACATATGTATGAAATAGTGCGAAAAGAAATAAAAATGATATAAGATATAACCTGGCACATACATTTGAATTTCAAATAGCGTTTGATATAAACTTGTCAATCAAATATATGTAACATATACACGTGCGCGCGGAAAAACACACACACACACATATATGTATATATATATACACATATATCCATAGTCACATAAAATGTGTAAAAATGATATGTGTCAGGTATGTAATTTAAAGTGAATGACATAAAAGATATTTCGTTTTAGTTTGATTTAGCATAGTTTGTCCGCATTTTGATCAGGGATGATATCTGACTGATTGATATATTTTGTTTTGTTTTTTTTGCTTGTATTATTTGTTTGTTTAATCAGGATGCTGTATGACAAGCTGTATCTGTGTGTGGCTCTCTTGAGGTGATTTGAAACTGGTATGACGGCGAAGAAGACTTCCTATCCCTCGGGAACCCTTCAACGTACCCCCTCCACCTCCGGATCCCTCGGACGACACCGATCCCGTCCTAAATTAAGGACACCCCGATATCGTATACACACAACAAACAGACAAGCGCAAGCATGACATAACATTCATCTGGGAAGCTTTTTTTTTATTATTATAAGGAATGTATTTGTGTATATATATAACTTAAGTTACTGTTCGTTGCATATATAATATGCGAATTATTTAAGATATATATATATAAATATGTTGAATATAAATCTGCTTTTTTTTTGTAAAAAAAAAAAAAAAAATACTTATTAACCCTTTGACTGCGGCGCTCTCTCGAATCAATCCATTAATATAAACGACGCGATTTTCGCATGTCAGTCACTGCTGCGATTGTTTTTCCATTGACTACTGACCAAAACAGATAATAATAGCAAATAAAATAAAAATATGAATTTTTGTTTAATTTTTTAAGCTATTTTAAATTTACTTGATTTATTTTGTGCATTCCTTCAATAATAATCGGTAATTTAAATATAAAAAAAGAAAAAATACAAAATACAAAATTTATAATGTAACACAGAATATAATAACTTTAACAGGATATTTGAATAATTTTAACCTTATTATAAAAATAATAAAACGATAATGAACGAATAAAGATAATCAAATTAAAATAGACGATATTTCAAATATAAATGCAATTAATTAAACGACATTGAAATAATTGCCAATATTTAGTTGCTATGTTACATATAACAATAAATTCCACGTTCAATTAATCGGTAATACAGCAATAAAGGTGTTATTGTAAAAAAATACAGGAGGCCTATGTATATTTACGCCTTTCGTGTATATTGATGGATTTATGAGAGCGTATATATACGCCTTTAGCAGTCAAAGGGTTAACATACATTATATAAAAGAATAATTTGATGAGAAAAGAAAAGAAAAGAAAAAAAAGAATCATAGAAATAAAAAAAATAAAAACATAAAAATTGCTATAATATCGCGTAAGCAGTAGACTTCTTGTATAAAAGTACTATTATTATTTATAAATGATATGTTGACATTAATGCTACGCTATGAATACTAACTAATTAATGGATATTCTGTAAAGGCAAAAAATGTTATTATTTAATTGTTAATAATTGTATTATCGTAATCAATGACATCTTTGTTTGTAATTAATTCTTTGGAAAATGTGATATTACATACGGTTCATGATTTTTTTCAATTATTCTAATCGTTTAAAAATATATATATATTATATATTTAATATATTAAAATAAAGTAGTGTAAATATTATTAAATCACACTTAATATGTATACTCCTCTCCATCACATTACTTGCCTTTTATAAAATCGGAAAAATCTGCTGCATGCATTATAAAGAAAAAAAAATTAAGAATAAGATATACATGAACATACTGTGAAACTATTTATAAATACATACGTTAATTATTATTTTTTTTTTCATTTTATGATTATATTCTAATGTTATTAGAAAAAGTAAAAATCCTTTTTTTTATACATAAAAAAAGTAAATAGAATATTATTATATATTTATAATAAATAAATAAAAACAACATATATGTATATTAATTTTTAGATGACAAATATGTGCCGTACTTATTTTTTTAATGCTTTTTTTTTTTTATGATGACAGTAGATGAATGCGAAATAAAAATAAGTTGAAGGGTTAAAACTTGCACAATCAATTGCGATATGTTATCTACTTAATATATTTAACAAGCGGACAAAGCTTTTGATTTGGTAGCTGATATACACGAAGCACTAAACAATTACATTTATAAAAAGCACTATATAAACAAATCATTTATAAACAAAAGTGTTATATTCTCTTTCATAATCTTTAAAATCTTTCTTTTTGTTTTTCCCCATCCCAAAAAATAAAATAAATAAATAAATGTGACATTACAGATCATCGCGTAAAAAACGATCAAAATATATTATATATGCTATAAAAAATAAATATTATTTCAAATTATAAACAAAACAACAACAAAATTCCATAGCAGTAGCATTGAGATCAACACTTCATTATATTCGTACTCCATTAATGAAAGTAGTCATTTTTTTAAATGAAGTTTTTTTTATCGTTACATGAAAAATGACGTATAATATCTGAAGTAATTATTTTTAATAAGAATATAATTCACGTATATATATATATATAGTAAAATTATATTCTAAATATCATTGGCAATTTGTTACCGTTGATAAATTATCATAATATTATAAACTTATTAGAAATGAACTACATTTATTAATAAAACTTTGCACATATTAACTAAAAACAGATTTAAACTTCTTTTTTAATCTCCTAAATTCGTTTATTAACAAATTTAGAAGACCATTTATATTTCTTTCACCCTAAATATTTCCCATCTCTCATTGCACAAATGAATAATAAATAAATAAAATAATGTTCTATTTTTTAACATGAATGGCAGATTGTCCTTAAATACATGATACGATAAATTACGAATAGGATAGTGTAGTATATCAAAGCGGCAACTTTGTGTATTAAATAAAAATATATAAAAATAAAACGTCGATAATAAAATATAATGAAATGGTCAAAAAGCGTTATCTAAATATAATATAATATAAATAAATAAATTCACACTTACTCTTTTGAGTTGGCTTCTAAACTGCGCCTACGCAATTCTTCAATACTGTGACCGGTCTGTTGTTCCCATGCTAGTTTTTCTGTTTCGAATGCGCGTCTTTTCTCTTCTAATTCGCGAATTTGTTGCTCTAAAGAACGTCGCATTTGTTCATGCCGTCTCTGTAACTGTAATCAATATGTATGTATAGTATAAGTAATGCAATTTTAAATAAAACGAAATTAACACTAAATATACCACCATTTTCAGTATACCTACTGAGTGTATGTATACAAAAAAATGCTTTTGGAAACTTCCAGTCTTTATTTACTCTCAAAAAATACAAAATTGTTTAACAATAATAATTTTAATAGATAAATAGATTTATAGATATTTTTAAATAACAAAACACTTAATTATTTACAGGAATCAAATGTTACATGAAGTAGAAATTTTGAATTAAAATGGCCTGACCAGTCAAAATGATGATGGTCTGGTATATCTAGTGTTAAAGAAAAGAAAAAATTAAAGTAATGGTTGTACTTACATCGGCTTCCGAATCTTTAAGTTTTTGTTTCTTTTCGCGAACTTTCATTTCGAACACTTGTTCCATTTCAATTTCCATCTTTTTCATTTTATTATCGTGTTCTCTTTTCTCTTCCTCCAATTGAGCCAAAGGATTCCTATAATAAAAGAAAAAAAAACAAAAGAAAAAAATAAATTAAACAATTAAACACCACATTGAACATAATTTATGAAAGAATATAAATTATAATTACATATCTACGAGAAAATATAGTTGTTTTTTTTTTATCTGTACATAAAAAATCGTACTAATATACATTGTTAGTTACAGGCATATATATATGTACGAGAATAATATTTTTATAGGTAATATAAATAGACTACCGTAAATATTTTTTAATATCATGGTAATATATGTATATATACATATAAATATATGGGGTGTCTGAAATTTTTCCAGTCAAACAGTGTCTACGTATTTTGTACATGAAAATAAGAAATAAAGTAATATAATAAAATAATCTGACACAGTTAGGCTAGATAAACTTCAGACATCCTGTATATATATACATATTCCTAATATTTATTCGAAAAATAGTTTATAGATTTACAACGAGACATTACAAGGGGGATAATAGTGCTGTGCCATTTCAATGATGAAAACTAAATAAATAAATAGCCACTAAAAGATCAAATAAAAAGCAGCAAGCAATCTGTTATTATAGAGATTTACGTATATATGTATATATACATCGATGCAAGGTTTCATATGAACTAATGAAATAATAATAAAAAAAAAAAGTTTTGTTTTTTTTTAATTCTTATATCAAATATTTTCCTGGTTCCTTATCTACACTCCCTAAGAGTTTACTAAACTTCACAATTATTTATAAAATGCGTTACTTGCAATAACTAATTTGTTTTAGAGGGCTCACTACCAAATAATGAAAGATACGATGATATTATGTTATGTTATTATTGTTACATCGACTTTGTATTATGACCATTATGTTTATTAGAATTTTTATTTTATAACAGATAAATTTAATTATACTAATAAAATTGAGCTCCTTCGATTCCTCACGCAATGAACCCTCCTTTTTTTTATTTATTTATTTTTTTTTCTTTTTATTTAGCATAACATAATTTTTGAAACTAAGAACTAGCAAATAGAAATTCGACAAGGCTTGTGCACACAAAACCATAGTACATGACCTCAGCCTTATTAAAGGACTTACCACACTGTCATGAAACTGTTCATCACTCCTGGTGGGCACAAACTAACCAATAAGAAATCAATATTAAAATTTATTTAGGAATAATGTTTTTAAGAAGTTTGTCTTTATCACAGATATTTTTTTTTTTTTGCTACATTTTGTCTACGATGGAATTTATAATTTTTTTGTTATTGTCAAAAGTATTAGTAAAAGTAAAGAATTTAGACTACGGTAATATTTATATATCTTGCTTTCCAGTAGTTTGCATGCACAAGCTTTTTCCTTCGTTGTGTTGGGAAAAAGAAGAAAACAAGTATAATCCTTAAAAGAAATTAAAATGATCGAACATAAAGTAAAGAAAATTGTATTCGTTCCTGATTAACATTTAGTAGATAAATTATTAATCTATATCGTTCTATCCAAATTCTAACAAGATTCTTAACATGTTTTTAAAACGTTTGAGTTCAACAAAGCAGTGCAATTCGCGTTATTATAGATTTCATGTCAAAATCTTTGACAGTTTCTTTGACGTTTTGATCATTGTGTACAACTGACAGTGATTTTTGCGAGGAGAGCTTTTGGATTAAAATGCCTGTATCTTGTAAATTCATCTCGTACATTCATTTAATTACCATGTTGTTCCTTATCATTCTTAAATATACGTCAAAAAAAAAAAAGAAATCAAAGTTTCCTTGGGGAAAAAAACGACAAACATACATGACGAAATGAAAGGAAAAGAAAAAAATTCGTAAAGTATATATTGAACGTACTTATTTGATATTTTAGTCGGTTTGCCATCTACACCGAGACCAGCTAAAGTCCGACATCGGAAGTTCTCGTAATGAATATTATTCGTAACGTCTTGTAAATCTTGTAGGTGCGTACGAATGATCATATCTCGCAAAGCTATGAAGTCGCAATGCTCTAAATTCTCAACTGAAAAAAGTAATGACCAAAGATGATGATTTTTTAAATAGATAATTTGATGTAACAATGATACAAAATATAAATAATGAATTTTTTCATATACCTTCGGCAATACCCCATGGATAATTTCTTCCACGTACTTTTTTCCCATCGTGTTCTACTACAGTATTCGCACCGACAACCGCAAAGGGAACTCTATCCCTTAAAACTTTATCGTATTTGCTATCCTCTTCGTATTCTTCTTCTGGGAATTCATAAATTTTGATTTTGTGTTGTGCGATTTCATTTAATATCTAGAAAAGAAAATGATTATTGTTAATTTTTCTGTACATGTGAACCATATTTTATAATAAAAAATCAATATGTGTGATAAAAATTTAAATTATATCAAATTATTCTTTATTTATGTTTAATATTTAGGAAATTAGAATTTATACAAAATTCTAATTACGCGCTCGTATGTGTAATGTACTATAAAGTATATATGACTATGTGCATTATATTTGATTAAAGAAAATTTGTTTTTATAGATATTTGTATGCGAAATATATATATATATATTTTTTTTTTATGAAAAAAAAATATGTAATGAACTAAC
This sequence comes from Polistes dominula, assembly GCF_049000335.1. NCBI lineage: Eukaryota > Metazoa > Arthropoda > Insecta > Hymenoptera > Vespidae > Polistes > Polistes dominula. Next base: position 5,962,298 of record NW_028300879.1, on the reverse strand, counting down.
TTTCTTTTTAAAATAAGCACGCTCGTCAGGAGTCATCGTGTCTGCTTTAGCGATTACAGGTATTATATTGACTTTGTCGTGAAGGCGTTGCATGAACTCTACATCGAGCGGCGTCAGGTCGTGACCCGAGGGCGCAATGAAATAAAGACAACAGTGTACTCGACTGTCGGGTATTTGCCGTCTCGTTACACGAGACTCTGCATTCAAGAACTCCTCATATTTTGACTCAATGTATTCTATAACTGGAACCCAACTGAAACATATGATATATATTCATAAATAATTTGTATTATTTAAATGAACATACAAATATATTTATACATGCATACAAAGTGAGACATCCAACACATGTACATTTTGAATAATTAATAAATTATATATGGCATGAAAAATTATATCATACAAAGTTGTAATACTTTGAACACAGAGTTCCTCAAACTTTTCCGCTTAGCAACCCCCCTTAACCCGAGCAAATATGTTTATGATCCTGAGTATAAACTTTGTACTCTACTTTATCATAAACTAGCAGACATACTATACATGTAGTGTTTCCCAACTAGTATTGAATTCATTTTTGGTCCTTAGGCGACTAAGGATCAAAGTCAAGTCAAGTTTTGCTCAAATTTATGCGATCCCATATGGAATCATCAAAGTTATGATCATATGAGAATTCTTGGTTTAAAATATGAATTTTTATTTATCCATCCACATTTTTAAAATAATTATTTCTTCCACGATAATTTACTTCGATTTATTTCAAATGCAAATACATGTTAATTATTACACTTTGAAATATTCTGTGTGTATATTGAGAAATTTTCAAAATGGAGTCTCGTTTGTTAAAAGAACTTAGAGATGTGGCATTAATTTTTTTTTTTTTTGAATATGCAATAGGTGAAGAATAAAAATAAATCAAGCATGAATTACCAATTACTATTGTCGATCGCATCGCCAAATCCAGGCGTATCGACCACTGTCAGTGTAAGATTTACCCCATTTTCTTTCAACAACACCTTGGTTGTCTCGACAGCTACTGTTTTCTTTACCCTCAAACTGGGACCTGGATATTCTGCGCTGTATATATCAGCCAAAAACATGGAGTTTATAAAAGTTGACTTTCCTAACCCGGATCGACCTAAGAAAAGAAAAAACAAATATTTAAAACTACTGGAATCAAATTAATTAGAAAAAAGTATTCATCATTTTTATTAAACATTATTTTCACGTCTATTTTTATGCACATTCGATTTCATAAAAAGGTATAAAAAGATCGTGGTACAAATGTCTACTTAAATTCGAAGGAATTGGTATCGCTGTGATTAAAATATCGTTGCATTTGCAAACCTTGAACCAGTACCAGTGGTCATTCTCAAGGGTACGTACTTGAATTGCTTTATTTACGAAGAATGACTCCGTTTATACTGATCCTATTAATAGCAGAGTACTCCGCCCATATTCTCAAATTTCTCGCTTTCATTTTGAACGGGGGAACTTTCTTGTACATATATCATATATATTGCAAGAATGCTTTGTTTGTCCAGTTGAATATAATGATACGTACATACCCTAAAACAAACTATAAAGAAAAATATCCCCAAAACTAAGAAAGTTGAGAACGAATCATAAAAAGGAGTTTACTGAAGGATTTTCTTGGTCAAAGAAGAAATTAAGAATTCCATTTATTTTAAAATCATTTTCAACAGAGACTCTAATATTGAGGATGATAAATTTGAGAATCACTGAGGACCAACACAACACACAGTGGCAAGCCTAATCCAGCTGCGTATGGTGCAGTGTATATGGATGTATGCAAACCGGCGCCGCACGTGTCGAGCAGATGAGAAAATTTTATAAAAGCCGATATATATTCCTGACGGCGGAATTGAAACAGCAGTGCAGCGTAAAAGAAAAGAAAAGAAAAAAAAAACGAAAAGAAGAAGCCAGAAAGAAAGAGAGGGGACAGAGAAACGGGCTTCCTTTTGTCTTTCGATCTTTTTGACCCTCGAGAGCAGATGTTCGTTGTCTTTTTGGCAAAAGGTGACGGCAAATGGATGTGTTAATTGAGCTAAGAACGATCCTGCTTTCAAGGTCTGACACTTCGCTCATTGTTCCGTTGTTATATACGTGTAAGTACGTATTTGAAAGTATGAAAAAATCAATTTTAATAATCAAGTCGAAGAAAAAACATTGAGAAAAGTAGATGAATCGGTGAGCGTGTCGGTAAAGTAGAGAATATTCTTATTTTTTACCGACAGCGTCACATTTGAGTGAATAAGGTAGAATCCTACTTTAGAAAAAAATAAATAAAAATAAAGAAATAAAACAATCGAGACAATACGAACCAACGACCATGATGGTAAAGTCGAATCCTTTCTTAACGGCCTTTCTATACACCTGGTTAGGTAAATTGGCGAAGCCAACGTAACCATCGAGTTCCTTCGATTTTGTTAACGGTTGAAGTGGCCGGTGAAGTATAGAGTTCAATGATGAATCCTTAGACTCGTTGCTCCTCGACGAATCCCTTTTGTTACTATCTTCTGATGAATCGTTTTGATTGAGGATCAGAGACGAGGCCGAGGTATGGTTGGGATTGTTGGATGAGGTCGTCGATGAAGAGGAGGAAGAGAGAGGCAAACGCATCTTCGCCGTTGGTGGTACAGAGCTGCTCGTCCCATGACTCGCATGACTCGCGCTGACACCAGTGTAAATGTTAGCCGTCGTGCTCAAAGACGAGGAGGAGGATATGGAAGATGTCGATTGGATCGATGTACTGTTGTTGTTGTTATTGTTATTGCTACTGTTGACGTTTGTACTAGTCGAATTAACGAGCGTCGTGGTGCCACTGTTGTTACTTGTCGTCGTACTGATACTAGTCGTTGTATTACTACTAGTTGTTGTTAACGACGATGCTCCCTGTCCTGGTGGTTGAGGTGGTGGAACTGTTGGCACTGAAGGCGAAGAGATAATGCCCGTGCTGTCGCCTTTGAAGAACAGCTCGCGCTTCGCCTGTATCTGTTAACAGAAAGCAAACAAAAGAGATGATGGATGGATGGATGTTTTTGTCCTATTATTTCGAATTTTGTATTTTGCTTTTAATTAGATATGTTGATAATTAATGTTCCTTATTTGTTTATTTATTCTCTTTTAACATCATAGTTATAAATGAAATTATTTATTGCCAAATTGATCATTGTTTATTGTCACATATAATGTTTTGTTCCTACACGTTCCAGCAGTAAATAATTAACGTTATGATCCTATCGATAAGAAGGCATTAATAATTATCTGTATAGAATTCTTAATACAACACCTTATTTATTCGAGATCTTCGAGAAATTCGAGACCAATAAGAAATGTGCCAAGGACGATTTGGATGACGACAGAAACGTGTCTCGTCTCTTTTAGAGTTCACATTAGACGAGGATATATCTGTGCGCTCCATTGACCCGTTGAACTAGGAGAAGCAAACTATATATTTCTAGATGGTACGTTTGTTCTCTTTCTCTCTTTCCTTCCTCTTTAAAGCGATGACGTATACGACGATCGTTGTGTTCTCAGGAAAGTATGCGACACGCGACTGACACGAGTTTACATTGTGTATAATACGGAAATATATCTTCTTCTCCTTAACGGTGGTATACATTTCAACCAGAGAGAACAAGAACAATAGGCGTCCTTTGTTACAGGATAGGCTACGTCCTTGTTTATAGTTTTCCAAACAAATTATCATTATAATTTCGTCATTGGAATAAGTAAAAGAAAAATGGCGAATATGATGCAGAATAATAACATGTTATTTAAATGATAACTAACCTATCGTCATATTTTTCCTCTCTTTAAAAGATAACGGAAATATAAAAGTAAGTCGAACAAGATTAAAGTTGAATCAATCGTTTTAAAAATGACGAAGAATTCGCTACCATTTTTTTTTCTCTCTCTCTCGTAAAGGATAATGAAAGAATAAAAGTAAGCCGGACAAAATTAAAAGTTGGATCGATCATCCTTTTCAAAAATGGCGATGAACTATCCACCACAGTAAGTCTAGTAAAATTATGTTTGGGTCAATAATAACGGAAAAAAAAAAAATATAAAAAAAGAGAGGAAGAAAATAATAATAGAAAAATCGGGGCAAGTGAATATGGCGAATTGTCAGACACGATCGATATGCTTTGCATGCAAGTTTGAATCGTGTACTGGTACCGCCAACGTCTTATTAACTTCCGGCCGGAAGTTGTGCACTATCGTTCAGCGCACCGAGAACGTGAATCTTGATATCGAGGTCACGAAACCGATCAATTTTTTATCCTTTTTTTATTTCCTAATTTCAAACGAGTCTCTTTTGACTGATTCTTTTAGATTAAATCTTATCTGTCGAAATCAAATAATTAAGAACATACGTGTATCATATTAACGATACCACTCTAAACCTGATTAAGTCATCGTCTAACGTCTCTAATTACCATCTAACGCATCTATTTACACCTTATTGCATTAAATCAAATCATTGCACAATGTAATAACATGTGTCTCTTTAAATTTGAGTCTAGAGGGAATGCAAATTGAACTGTCATACTTTTTACCATGTTAAATGTTCAATTAATGCTTTGGAAATGTACTACAGAATGAGCAAATACGATTCATGTTATTATTGTTGCTATCCTTCCAATGGAATACAAATTCAGTTGCCATTGTTTATATCGAATTGTTCATATTTCGAAAATGCACTGTGGATATTTGTAGAAAGAGATTCATGTTAAAATTTTCACTATATTAACGATAATAGTAATTATTATTATTGAACGGCTTTGTGGCTCTGTGCTAGAGTCTTTAGCTCGTAATTATTATTATTATCATTATTATTCAATATTTTGTCGTAATTAAATATTAAATTGACTAATAAAATTAATATTAGAATTTGCAATATTTTATACAGAAACGCGTCTAAGAAATTTGCAAACTTTTAGTTGACTCTCTTTAAAAGAAAAAATAATAAAAAGAAATTGCATTTATTAAAATAAATAAAATAATTGATGCAAACCAATGTTGCTCGAGCGGCAACATTAGATTAGCGAGAGGTTATGTTTTTATATATTATATATAATTAAATTTTATAAATTATATTATTAATATATAATATTATAATATATTTAATAATATAATAATTTAATATATTTAATAATATATAATATTATCAAATTCATTAATTTTATAATTAAATAAATAACGCTAATATTTTTCATAGAAGTGATAAAAATTTCAAAATTATTTATTGGTTAATCAAATTATAATAATAACATTATTTAATATTGAACATGAGTAATTATTTGGATGAAATTAGGTTAAATATACTGTTTCCCAAGTATAAGACAGAAATTTCGCAATCTATCTTCGTTTCATCTCATTTACCTAGGGGTAGATAGATCATCGGTAAAAATTGTTTTAGTTGAAATTCACAAATTTACTTGGTTGGTTGGTTGCTTACTTGCTCATATTTAAACCTGCACACTGCATATTCAGTGTCAACGTACGAACGATTGCGCGTTTAAAAGCGTACCGCGAATAAAACATACGACCAAGCAACATATGTATTTATACATATATATAATATATTTATATATGTATGACGTGTATGTATGTATATTCTTTACTCACTAGTTTGCTTGGTTGCTTTTAAACGCGTCGCGCGATTTAATGTACAGACAGCAGCGGTTTCGTTTTCGACGTTGCTGTAAGTACATGAAATGTAAAAACGTAAATTACTCCTTTTCGTTTCGTCGACGACGTAGACCGAATTTTTGTAACACTTAATGACAAAATAAAACATTTTTTTCCTTTTCTTTCTTTTTCTTCTTTAGTCTCAGCAACGAAATAGTAATTTGAGGATCTTGTTCTCTCTTTTTTTTTTTCTTTTTTTTTTTTTTTTAAGGTGAATACAAAAATTACGTAAACAAAATAAAATATTAGCTGCGTGATTTTAATGAATGAACATTTTTTTAATTTTTCAAAATCAAAATTTGCATTCAAAAATATTCTAATAAAATTTATAACGTTAATAAATAATTAGTAAATTAAATTAGCTCAGCGATTTTTGTGAATAAATATTATTTATGCTGTGTATAATGAAAATTTGTATTGGGATCTCTGGCAGAGGTGTAGGAGCGTAGCAATTAGACCTATCTACTCTAATTTTGAATTTAGCCACCAGATAGCGTATTCAAGTGCTAGAGATCCCAATACAAGATAAATTATAATAAAACATACAGTATAATTATGTGATTATGTGATGTAATATGCGCGTGAAATATTATAATAATAAATTTTGTGTGATTTTGTTATCTTAGAAATTTTTATATCATTTGTTATCAAATTAAATCAAATATTATTTATTATAATTTATATAAAGTCTTTGTATAATTTATATATATATATAATATTATAATATTTAATTATATAATAATTATTATAATATTAATTATTATAATTATATATTATAAAATTAAAATTTATTATATATATTAAAATTTTTTTAATAATATTGTTAATAAAATTATTAAAATTTTATATATTATTTATTATAATAATTTATAATATATAAAATATTATAATATATTATTATTATTATTATTATTATTATTATTATTATTATATATATACATATCTATATATATTATATTTTTATATAATACTTATTTATTATATTTATTATAATATATATATATATATATATACACACACATATAATATTATTCAGTTTTTATATAAATTTTTATTTATTAAAAATTAAACGAATATTCCTAAAATAAAAAATTTATTTATATATATTAAAAAATATTCATTATACAATAATTTTCAAGTAACAAATTAGTGTTTACAATTAAAATAACTGTGATGTATGGTCGAAGTTTTAAGAATTCAATTCATAGCAAAGAAAAAATCAAATAATATAGAAATATAAATATTCACAATTACACATTGCACAGAAAAAAAAGTAACTCAAACAAAAAGTAGAACAAATTATAATCATAATAAATAAGAAAATAATGAGTTCCACGTTGATAACCCTAAACATTGATAAAACCCTACAAAATATTAACAAGAATATACAAAGAAAAGAAAATGTAAACTCCAGCAACATTTGATGGAAATAATTAAAGGGAAAAAAAAGAAAAAAAGAAAAAAAGAAAAAAGGGAGAAAAAGGGAAAAGAAAAAAAATTAAAGAGAAAGAAAGGATGCACAAGGCGTGTTGGATTCGTTGAGTCTGGGAACGAGAGACGTCGTCTAACTCGGAGAGCGCAACATCGTCGACGAGCACAGAAACCGGTCCGATGCACATAACACACACTGCACTGAACTGCACTACACTGCACTGCAGTTCCATCCAAAAGTAGTCTCTGAAGATCGAAAGTCGCCAACATATACTCCTACGAGTCTGTTAAAAATTTACCAAATAATATTCCTAAGAGACTACTCTAATTCTTTTTCTTTATTTATTTTTCAAATGTACCGAATTAATTACTATATCAAATAAATATCCTGTTTTTCCGAACTTTTGTAAAGTTTCTAAGCTTTCAGTTGGTAGTATATTAACATATATATAACTACGCAATTATAAAAAATTATGTACAATGATATATAATTATATGATTAAATATTTGCGAATATATTGGATTGGCAAGAAAGTAATTTCGGTTTTCTAATGTGAAATATTACTTTCTTGTCAACCCAATAATATTACATATATATATTTAAACAGTTATATTATTTTATAATATAATAATATATGTATATTATAAAATTGTACATAACAATATATATAATTAACGTATAATAATAATAATAATATATAATAATAATAATAATAATAATAATAATAATAATAATAATAATAATAATAATAATAATAATATATAATATATATAATATAATAATAATATATATATTATATATAATAATAATAATAATAATAATAATAATAATAATAATAATAATAATAATAATATAATAATATATATATTATTATTGTTTATATTAATTAACAATTTTTAAAATACTGTTAAATATTGTTTGAAAAAGTTTGAAAAAATACAAAAATATTAAATATATTTTAAAATATATATTTAATTATTTAATTAAATAAGATATTATATAAGATAATATATAATATATATATATATATATATATTTATTTATTATAAATAAGAATAATAATTTATATATTAATTATAAATTACTTTCTTGCCAACCCAATATTTATGCATCATTGATTTTACATTTGTATCTTATGTAACATACATTAGTCAGCATATAAAAAAAATGGTTCATTATTATCAATATACATCATCTCTAATTCTTAAAATAGAAAGATAACAAAAAAACTATTAACATAAGTGGACATTTAATAATATTGTAAACATTCTTTTTTTAACATTGTTCTAATTATTAGTTCTGACTCATCAAGAAGGTCACTACGACGATATGAAACGTTAAAAATAAATCATTATTGTCAATGTATTATCTATGATTCAAAAATAAAACAAAAAATTTACATAAACGTACACCAAATATTATTCTTATTTTTTTTATTTTTAAAGTAATTATTACTTTACCTTGACTCATCATAGAAAACTATTATTACGAAATGAAATATAAGAAAAAAACTACTACCCAAAATAGTTTGTTAACTCTTTGCGGCACAGAATTTCAGATAATACAATAGCCCTACTATGTTGCATAGAAATTTGATTAAGTTTTAAATTAAATAAAATTGGTATATTTTTTTTTATTAATAAAGGTATTACATAATGTAATAATGTAAAACATAAAAAGAAAAGATTAATTAACCAATTGTTTTTGCGTAAATAAGACGAAATCTAAACTTATGAGCATGTGTAGCTATTGCAATGATATTTCGAGGTAGGACTAAAAAATGTCCCATCGTGCATTACGGTGTATCAAAAAGGTGAGACACTTTTAATCTCATCGTGCTCCAAAGAGTTGAGAAGAAGAACGTCTTGTAAATGTATACTAAGGTAACTCTCGTTAATTAAAAGTTCGTTAACCGTCAGTGTGTTATCACTAGCGACGAAGCAGAAACGATAAAAGAACTTCGGTATTGGTCAAAGAGACAAAAGCGACAAAAAGAAAATAAAAAGAAAAAAAAAAAGAAAAAAGAGAGAGAACGTCTATGCTTTTTCTACGGAATCGATATAATCGACTTGGCTTGAATGTAAGCACGTTGAGAGAAAGAGATTTAATGTGTGTGTGTGTGTGTGTGTGTACATGTGTGTGAGTAAGTGTATCGACCTAAGTCTGCTTTGCTGCTGATGTTACTTCCAGCTTCACCAGTTCATTATACAGAAGAAGATACATGTACGCATACACATACACAAACACGAGTGTATGTACATAGATACATTGTTTACTACATACAACACAGCCACGAACAAAAAAAACTTTGATGCACCTAAAGGTTTTTCTTTGAAGATCGACCAACACGTTGTTGTAGACGCGATCATACATACGATGATATCAGATGGTAGAGTATATATACAGTATATATTCCTTAAAATATCATTGTGACTGTAAAAACAAGATATATATTTTCTAAAGTAATTGTGTGTTATCTATTATCTAGATTTATCTCTATGTATTTTTGATTTCATTCTTTTTTGTGATTAATATTGCAAGATTAGTGAGGAAGTTTTTTTATATTTACTAAAAGTGTTTCATTGTATTATTTCGTACATTTTTCTGGATAACAATACTTGTACACAACTGTATAAATATTATTATTTAAGTATTATTGTCATTACGTTGATTTATTTTTTTTTGTTATCTCATTAATTTATTTTATTTTATCATTTTGTTTCAAATATGGTTTCCTTATTTATTAGGTATTTTTGAGTATGAGAATTATCGTGATACAATTATGTATACAAATAATATTTTTTTCCTTGAGTTTAAACCTTGTTGTCATTTTATTATAATAAAAAAATAAATAATAAAAATAATAATAATAATAGTTTAATATAATTAAATTATAATAAATAATATTATAATTAATAATAATATTTTATTATTATTATTATTATTATTTATTACAATACTATAATTTATTATAATTTTTTTTATTATATAATATAATAATAATTTTTTTTTAATTTTTTTTTTATATTTAATTATATTATAATAATAGTTGCTATTTATTTATGCATCGTAAATGCGAAGTAGCAATATCATTCAATTTAATTGATACACTCAAGCCAAAAATTATACCCGAATAAACAGCTTTTCGCAATATATTTTTTCCACAGTTTCAGCACGAGAAAAATACAGATAAATATTTGTATTTTTTTTCTTTTTCGTGCTTTAAATTTATCCTTTTCGTTAGAAATTGACAACAAAACATTTAGTGAATTTTTTTTTTTTTTTTATGAAAAAATAAAATAAATAAAAGAGAATATTTTATAAATGGAAAATTTCATTCTGTTTTTTTTTTTTTTGTAATCTTTGATTTTTATTTGTAATCACAGCCATTTTGTTTCATACATTCACGCAAATTCTTCCGTTGCATTCCGATAACTTTATTCTTCGTATTTCTTTACTTCGTTTACCCATAAATTAAATCATCCGCGTTCCTTCGTGTAGTACGTGGATGGTACAAACATAACACGTTTTCAAAGAAATTAGATCGAGGATTAATTCTAAGGCATGTAGTGTTAATTTTATTATTTCTTAGTAGAGGAACAAGGCCGCCATGTTGGATAATTTTTTTATCTTATTGGCTATAAAATATTGTCAGCATATTTTTAAAATTTTCTATTTGATCTAAATAAAAAATAATATAAATAATATGTAAGAGAAGTAAATAAATAATATAATATTATATAAATAAATATTATAATACAATAAACTATTTATATATTTAAAAATGTAGTATGGTGTTGCATTTCTTGCTAGACAAATAACGCCACCATGTTAAATATTTTGTATTATATTAACTAGTAAATAAAGTCGGTATATTTTCCATATATATTTTTTTAATCTAAAGAAAAAATAATATAAATAAACAATATAATAGAATATATATTAATTATATATTCAAACAAAAAGTATTGAGTTACATTTCTTTGTAGATTGGGATGAACTCGCCATGTTGGATTTTGTCTTCCTGCATTAACACGATTCAGACATTTAATTTTTATTTATAATCAAATATTTAATCATTTATTTAAAAATACAATTGACTAACGAAAACTACATTAAAAATAATTGATAACAATATTTTGAAATAACATTGTAAAATATTAACATTGACTTTTTAATTAGTTAAAGATTTATAATAATGCTTGGAAGTTTATTTAAAGATAATTTTATTTGAGTTTCCTTTTCGGTTTAAATTATCTTGGAAAATTTTGTATTAGAATTTGAGAAACTCTCTTCACGATAGTTAGTCTGTAATTAGTTTTAAGCAATTTCATCGACATTAAAGCCGAGCTAAACTAATTTTACAAATACTAGCATATATTAATAAAACTGGCAGATATAATAGAAATAGATAACCAAATATTTATTTTTAATATAAATGATTTATTTTATAATTAAATTTATGAATTATTTTTTATTCAATAAATGATTCATTAAAATAAAAAAAAATATATTGGGATCTCTGGCAGAGGCGTGGGACATAGCAATTCGACCTATCTACTCTAATTTTGAATTTAGCCATCAGATAGCGTATTCAAGTGCTAGAGATACCACGTGGCGTAGCAAAATTCGACCTATCTACTCTAATTTTGAATTTAGCCACTAGATAGCGTATTCAAGTGGTAGAGATTCCAATACATTTAAAGATAATTAACATGCATATTATAATTGTTTATTTCTTTATATTATTTAATTGATTAATTTTATTCTTTATATTATTTAATTAATTAACATTTCTTTCCTTATTTTATATATCATTTATTATTCTAGTATTTATAGATTATATAAGAAGTAGTATTATTATTTTCTTCACCATAAGTGAATTATGAAACTCGTGTAAATGATTTTCTCATTGATTTCCCAACCTATATATATATGCACTTGTATATATAAACTCAAGTACATAACCTCAACATACTGTATGTATGTGTGTGTGTTTATGTTCGAAATATCGAGAAACATTAAGGAATGTAAACCTGGTGAAGAAGACCAAATTAAAATAATAATAAAAAAATAAAGTAAAGAAGAAATAAAAGAAAAATTGTTTCAAGAAATTTACAGTTTTACAGGAAAATTTATTTCAAATTAAATTACTTTTAAATATATAGCACGCGTACGTACACCATCATACCTGAATTACTTTCGCAACGATTCATAGTCTTTTATACCGTGCCAACATATTATTTCTTTTATCTGGGATAAGATAAGCAGAAAAAAAGGATGATAAGCTTTTTCGATAGATTCGCCAAATTTAAAGTAGATTATGATTTTCATTTATATAATTGCAGAATTATTTATATTATCAAAATAAATTGTAAAATCAATTTTGCATATTTTTTATATAGTCAAGTATCAATATTTTTATGTATTTTTTTTTAAATTTTATTACATACAATGATTGGTTGAAAAATTTCCTAGTTACGGGTCAAAATTTTTCAACCCACGTCGTTTATATTTATTTATATATATATTTTCTTATTATTATTATATTATTTATATTATATTATATTTATTTAGTTTATATTAATTTCATTTATATTATTGTTATTATTAATATTATTATTATTATAATATTATATAAATATAATAAAAGCTTAAAAATTATGTAATATAAAAAATGTTTATTTATTTATTAATTACTTAAATCATACACATAATAAAAATTTACAATAAAATTCTTAACTCAAAAATAGTTTATAGACAACACACAAATTGCAATTTTATAAAATCTTAAATTTTCTTTTCATTATACATATGTACAATAAAAATGGAGAATAATTTAACGACGAAAATATAATCACTTATAAGAAGAAAAAAAAACTATTTTTAAACTTACTTTTCGTTGCTTAACAATAATGAAACTAACTCAAAAGTGAGTAAAACAATATAAAATACATTTCTATATAAAAGAATCCTTAATTTTGTTAAATCGTGGACCACGTTACAGATGTCGAGCTACAAAAACCTCAGTAATGCACACAAAAAAAAAAATAATAAAAAGAGAGAGGAAGAGAGAGAGAGAGAGAATAGAACAAAAATAAACTCGCGTAAAAACGACGCTTTCATTAAAATCGTTCGTACTCGTGTCTAACTCGTTGACCGCGAACGCATTAATGATTTCGAGTCTGGTAACAATTCCACGATGCATGAGGACGACAAAAATTCATTTCCTCTTCTGACACACACAACACACGTGCGCGCGCGCGCGCGCGTACATCACCAACACACCAAACAACACACGCACACAAATGTATATATATCGTAGAAGAATCGATCGACGATCGTCATACATTGCGACGTAGCCCTCTCGTGACGAATATTGGAATGAGAGAAAGAAAGAAATGCGAAAAAAAGGTTACCAGTTTGGCGCGTAATTTGAAATTCTAATATGGAAAAGAGAAGAAGGATTTCATGAATAAACACCAGGTACACATCACGTACGTATTTGTTCGGTATATTGTACTAGAAATCGTTTAATGTATTTTCCTTTTAATAACTTAAACTAATTTTATTCGATATTTCGATTAAGTAATAATAATAATAATAGTTGTGATAATAACATTAATACTAGATATACCAAACCAGTCATTTTGGCTGGTCGCGCCATTTTAATTCAAAATTTCTACTTCATGTAACATTTGATTTCTGTAAATAATTAAGCGTTTTGTTATTCACAAATGTCTATAAATCCATTTATCTATTAAAATTATTATTGTTAAACATTTTTTGTTATTTATTAAGAGTAAATAAAGATTGGAAGGCTCAAAAAACATTTTTTTTTTAATACACCAATCATTTTGACTAGTGTGGTAGAAATAGGTATACTAAAAATGATGGTATATCTGGTGTTAATATTTATTATCTAATAATACTTCAAAAGAAGACTATTTCTATTGAAATATGTTTCCAAAAATGTTTTTAAAGGGATTGACAGCTTTGATATTCAGTAAAACATAATACCTAATAATAATCATAATAACAATAATAACAACAATAACATTCTAGTAGTAAAAGAAAATGTAACTCGTTAAAGATAACATTTTCTCGTGATTAAAAAACTACACACGAGTATGATAAAAAATAAAAATAAAAATAAAAATAAAAATAAAAATAAAAATAAAAATAAAAATAAAAATAAAAATAAAAATAAAAATAATAAGAAATTGTAGTAAGCGTATAATAAAAAGGAGAACCATAAATTAAAAAATAAAACACGTATACTACCATTACCGTTATTCGTACCATAAATCTTGAGAGCACGTGCGAGCAAGGAGTCATGATAATAATTCATGCATTATATGAGTAGGAGTAGTTAATTATGCGAACTGTAAGAACAAATTACTAAGAAACTTTAAAAGATTAAAAATGTTACGATGAAAAAAAAAAAATGCACTGTAAAAATTATGATAATGAATATAATAAATTGATCGTAAACGAAGTTAATATCGATGCAAATTATTTTTTTGCAATAATTTAGTTTGAGAGTCACTGTAAAAATGATTAATCAGGTGAAAGAGAAACCTTTCCCCTGAAAAAAAAAATAAATAAAAAAAGGGGATTATTACAGAAGTACATTGAAGAAAAGGTCACCGTATTACAAAGAGATAGATTTTATTTTCGTTATTAATATTATTATTATTTTTTTTTTTCTTTTTTCAAACGAAATGAATCTCGAAACAATGTTTGAGAGCCACTGCTGGGACCAGGGTCGATACGACGTCGAAATGGATTCGGGGTGGAGAGGATGATGTCAAGGAGAGAAATTTCAAATCGCTCGTCGAACCATTGAATTCCCATAAGAAGAAGAAAAAGAGAGGGAGAAAGAAAGAGAGAGAGAGAGAGAGATAGAAAATGATGGAGAACAAAAAAAATAATGAAAAATAAAAGGGGGATTTGAGGAATCCCAAATCTGTAACCTAATTTATATTACAATACCGTTATTGGTCGATGATGTTAAATGGAGTTAAAAGAAGAGAGTTAACACTAGATATACCGCCATTTTCGGTATACCTATTTCTACCACACTAGTCAAAATGACGGGTGTATACAAAAATTGTTTTTTGAGGCTTCCAGTCTTTATTTACTCTTAAAAAATAACAAATAATGTTTAACAATAATAATTTTTATAGATAAATGGATTTATAGACATTTTTAAATAACAAAACGCTTTATTATTTACAGAACTTGAATGTTTATATTACATGAGGTTACATGAAGTAGAAATTTTGAATTAAAATGGACCGAACAGTCAAAATGACTGGTCTGGTATATCTAGTGTTAAAAAGAAACAAAATTAAAGTTTCTCTTTTAAAATAACCGATTATTGCCGATCATAGACGAGGAGAAAGAGAAAGAGAAAGAAAAAATATTATTCAGTTCCCTTTGTTCTCTGCCGAAGGACTAAGAAAAGGCGACGACGGACAACCAAGTCAATGACGTTGTTGTCATGTCGTTGTCTTATGTTAGTTGGGTGGCAACGATGAAAATATTCTTAATTAGCAAGCTTGAGAAATTATGCAAGCTGTGAGAGATCGCACGTGCCGTTGTGAGGCGTCGTCGTTGTCGTCGTCGTCGTCGTCGTGTAATTTTCTTCGATCAACGTTTGCAAGAGTAAACGAGGACGTTGCTGTTGTATCACGTGATTAGGCGACCCCTACGGTCATCCTCCATTTCTTCTTTTTCTTCTTCTTATTTCATTGAGAGAGAGAGAGAAAAAAAAGACCGAGGATCATTAACAACGTTTCTTCATCGAAATTGATACTTCTTGGAAAGTTTCTTTTTTTATTCTGTTAACTTTTTTTTTTTTATGAACGTTTGTAGGTAATTTATTGAAGTGAAAACTTCTTTAGAATTGGGGTGATTTGAAAATCGTGAAACGGAAGAACGTGAAACCGATGAAACAAAAATAATTAATTAATTAATAAAATTTATTATATAATTAAATTCTATACTATTTAATTCTATATATTAATTAATTAATTAATAAAATTCTATATATAAAAATTCAATGTCACAATATGTTTATCCACTAATAATTCTGAAACTACTCAACTTATCTTAATGAAATTTATTTTATTTCATGTGATTTTTTTCCAACTTAACACATAGCACAATTTTTATCGCGATTTTTTTTTAATTATTTTTTGTTACTAATTTAAAGATTTTTATTTAGAGGTCATCTAGGTTCTGTAAGGTTCTTTCAATAGATGGCACTGTATTACAATTCAATGATTTCGATATATTCACGTCTCGAAGCTTGGATTTCTTTGAAGGTTTTACTTCTACCATGTGTGATTTGTCCACATCTATTTTTTGTTTAGTTTCTTATGGTTATGATTTTATTTTTTAGAATATTTATAACTTTATTATTTATTTATTATTATGGTTAAGGTAAATTGATTTTTAACGATATTTTATCACTAGATATATCAGACCAGTCATTTTGACTGGTCGGACCATTTTAATTCAAAATTTCTACTTCGTGTAACATTTGATTTCTGTAAATAATTAAGCGTTTTGTTATTTACAAATATCTATAAATCCATTTATCTATTAAAATTATTATAGTTAAACATTATTTGTTATTTTTTAAGAGTAAATAAAGATTGGAAGCAAAGCTCAAAAAGCATTCTTTTTATACACCAGTCATTTTGACTAGTGCGGTATAAATAGGTATACCGAAAATGGCGGTATATCTAGTGTTACAGACTATTTGAAATGATCCAACTGTAAGATTATGACAATAATTAATACAATAATACAAATATCTGCTTTTTAAAGCATGATTTTCAATTAAATACTTCTATATTGAAGTTTATAGGTCATTCTATTAATACCTCTTTGAGAGTTGTCCAATTGTCTTTTGTAAAAGAGAACCATATTTCAAGACTACATAATGATCATTCTATAAAAATGTCCATTTTTTTAATTTATGGTCTTAGCAAAATGATCACAAAGTAGCTTGTTGCACATTTCATTGATACTTTTTTTTTTGTATAAAAATTATGTTTTACTCTAAAAGAAAACAAAACAATTATTAATCAATCAAATTGTCCATTATTAAAATCATGCTGTCTATTTGGTTAGGTCTATCAACATGACTAATAATAATTTTCATTTCATAACATTGTTCATATCTTTTTTAAATCATACTGCCTGACTTTATATGTTCACCACCAATAGAGCTGTTAACAATAAATTTAATTCCATGAAATTGTTCAATTTTTTTTTCAAAATTATGCTGTCTATTTGATAATACGTTTATCAGCATAATTATTCTTTAATTTTTATTCTATAAATTAGTTTATTTTAAAAATTATGCTATTAGGTAGTTTGTCAATCAGTATAGTTGATAACAAATTTCATTGAGTTTATAGATTGGAATTTAAACTAAAGGTTTTTGGATGGATAACTGTTCATAGAAGAAATTGTTCAGGGTAGCTTTGGATGTACAGTAACAGTGAGAGGAAGTGAGTGAAAGAGAGGATGTATTTTGGTGGTCGAGTAAATCCTATGTGAGTCCTCTTCTGCTTTCTCTGTTTCCTGCGATTTCACAGGAAAACTACTACTCTTGTATCTCTCTCTCTTTCTCTTTCTCTTTGTGCATATATACATACATATGTTCGAGAAACGAAAGCGAGGATTTGCTTGAAGGGGGAAAAAAAATAACTAGAGGAAAAGGGAGAAAGAGAGAAAGGAAAAGAAAAAAAGTGGGACGCGCCCTGCTTTCGTGAAAGGGTGCTTTGTGTCAGATGGTCAGGCACATCCTTTAAACCCTTACCCGTATACCCTTTACCCCTCTCTCGATTTACCTTTCCTTATATTGCTACTTTTATTTATTTATACAAAATAATTATATTTTTTAATAAAACAATAATCCATATTTATAAATGAAGTATTACAAATTTTAATATTGAGAAGTTACCAAATTTTATATATATATATTTAAATTATTTTATTTATATTTTATTTATAATATAATAATTATAATATATAATAATATTATATTTGTAATAATAATAATAATAATAATAATAATAATAATAATAATAATAATAATAATAATAATAATAATAATATATATATATTAATAATTATTATATAATATTATTTATTATAAATAAATAATTTATACAATATAATTATATAATTATAAATTAGATGGTATTTTAAATATATTAAAATTTATTATTATTTATTATTATATATATATAATATTAGTATATATTATATAATATAATTTTATAATATTGCAATTAATGTGATGAAATTATCTTTGTTTATATATCTATTTATTAAACTGAAAATTCAATCTACCTAACAATTTTTGTTTGACGTAAATATAAAGAGAATTTATTTTAACCGCTAAAAAGATTATTTTACACAACATAATTTAAATATATAATAATAATAATAATAATAATGTTCTTTTTCACAAATATAAACGAGGAAACTTATTGAATATATTGTTTCATTGACAAATAAAACATAATATTGAAATAAATGCGATTATTATTATCGTTATATTTTACTTTCGAAAATGATTGAACTTTAATCTAGTTAATAATAATCAAGAAAATATACTAGATATTCTAATATTATTTCACAAAATTTTGCAACTAGTGTTCTAATATTATTCCACAAAATTTTACCATTATATTCTACAAATAAAAGTAAATGTTATAAGAACACATGAGCTTTTGAAATTAAATATTAATTATTAATTAATTACTAATTATGAGACCTGAAAGAAATAGGATACGAAGACCGCGAATGGAAGGATCGCGCTCAGGGACGGGAACAATGGCGGCATTTGGTATTTGCGGCAATGAACTTTCGAGTTTCTAATGCCAGTTAATAACAATAATAATAATAATAATAATAATAATAATAATAATAATAATTAATTACTAATTATTTTCAAATTCTGTAAAAATAAGAACTGAACAATTTAGTAGAACTTTGTCTAGAAATATAAAAGATACTTTGAAAGGTAAGCTATAAGCATACTAGTAACTACTACTAGTATTACTAGTAACTAGTACTAAGTATCCACGAGTGTCATTCATCTTTAAGCCGATAAGAGAGGAATGAGAAAATAATGATCGAATGAGAGAAAGAGAACGAGAAAGAGAAAAGGAATAGAAAAAGAGATAAAGTAACTGACAAGAAGGAAACACTCAAGAGAGACTCTCTCTGCGTAATGCTCGTAAAAGTTTTTTTCTCATCGTGTTAGCATTCATAAACTCTTTTTATTTCTTTCTTTTTTTCTTTCTTTCTTTCTTTCTTTCAGTAAACGTTGTAACAACATACGTGAAGATAGAGATGAGTGATTTGGACCATTTCAAAGTGAAAATTCCTTAAATTGGATAACTGAAAGAATGAGGAATCTTTTATACTTCAATAAATTTTTCTATGTTCAAGTTAAATTTGAATTTTCTCTTCTATGCTCATTTTTACATGATCAAATTTGCGTAATATGAATCAAATTAATTTCATTCAATTATATTAATTTTGTTTAATTTTTACTTACGTCTATTATTAATTATTTAAATATATATATATATATATATTTTTTTAAACATTTTTAGGAATACAATCAAAATTAATTTAACCTGTTTACCGAGTGGGACGTATAAATACGTCAAAAACGTATTACTTTAAAGTTAAATGTACAAACCTTTGTACTTTATATATAAATAAACGAAAAAAAGATATATTTCATAGTCTTTTCATTTATTTTAAGCATCAATAATAATGAATAATAAATAAATATATAAAAAAATAATAAATGAATAATAAAAAAAGCTGCGTAATAAAAAAAAAAAGGAATTCCCCGGTTAACAGATTAATTTAACTATTATATCTTTTCTATTATTTATTATTAAATAAATCAATTATATATTATTATTATTATTATTTCTTTTTTATTATTTACTTATTATTTATTTCTTTTTTAAATTTTTTATTTTATTTTTTATTTAACCCTTTGCACTCCGCTGTCTCACCGTATGAGACATCGCGATTCTAGCTTATCACTCCGATGTCTCAACGTATGAGACATTAAAGTTTATTAGTGATTACGAGGAATTAAGTTATTTAAGCACAACTTTTTGAGACATGCATATTTCCCTGATGATATTCTCTTAAAATAGCACAAGACATCGAATCAAAATATAGTAAAATAGGTGCGTACCCCGCCACGCATTGCTGTGGTTCACAATCAGTCCAATACACACGTCTTTAAGTCAACGAATTACCTTATACCGCCATCTATTTAGAATCTTATCGAACTAACAGAGATAAGCATGACTCTTTGTTAATAAACAAATAATTCGCAATAAAATAATATTGCGAATATAAATTGAGATATAAACTATCCTATCTTTCAAGTTGGATGAAACTGCACACAGTGTGCCAAATTTAATTAAAATCGGTTCAGTAGTTTAGGAGTCCATTGCGGACAAACAACGTGACACGTAATTTATATATATTAAGAAGAAAGAAAGATAACAAAAATATATAAAAGAAATGTCAGCGGGTTTTGTGTTGTAAGAGAATGCGAGACGCGTGCTCACGACGATTTGAGAACTTTTTGGCAAAACTTGAGATGAGCGATAAAAAGAATTTGTAGAAGAAATGTTTTTATAGGAGCATATCTCACATTTTATAATGAAATTTATAATGTATAAAGAAATATTATCAAATAGTGTTACATTTCAAATGCAATGGAACGCACTCGCTTTTTTTCAATTGCAACGCTATTACACATATACATTCTCTTGGTAAATAAGTTCTTTTGGTAAAAGTTCTTTGGGTAAATATGTTCATTAATGTCTACAGATTAATATAAGTCCAATATCATTAGAATCCGTTACTTGGTTTCAAAGTTATATTAAATAATACGTGGGTCTGTAAATGTGCCGTTTCTGCTGCGAAGTTGCGCGGAGTTGTTGCCGCTACCCAGCCAGTGTCGAAAGTTGTGCAGAGTGCAAAGGATTAATTATCTTTTCTATTATTTTATAAATTATTATTAACCGATAGATAATACGTTTATTTAATTTAATTTAACTATTATTTTTTTCTAACACGAATTATTGATTTTCTAAATATTTGTTTTTGTAGGATGAAGAAAATTCATGAACTAACAATTATATATATATAACAATACATGAACTAACAAATATATACAAATCTAACACGTATCATTAATTGTATAAATTATTATTAACCAACCAGATAATTCGTTTATCTCAATTATTAATTTTTCAAATATTTACTAATACGAAAAAGATCTTTTGTTTATTGGAATTAATTATTAATTAGTTTCCAAACAAAAGTGACTTTTTCTTTTTAGAAAAAAAAAACAAATAAAAGTGCGCTACTAAAAAATAATAAAAACTAGAGAGCCTATTGTATCTATTTTCTTTTGTATGAGTCACAAGAGAAATCGTAGTATATTTTTCGATTATACATGACGCACTATGGGGCAAGACCCTTTAGTAAGCCCACCCCCCATAGTTAGGCCAAAAGGGTCCTTCTTCGACGAAATGCAGAAGAGGGCGAGGGAGTCTGCCATGTGTTTATAGGAACAGTGACTCTCAAAAACGATCCTGCTCATTATTTTACAAAACTATAACGATCTTACACAAATTTTAATATTAATATTAATAAAAAAAAATGTAAAATTCCAATCAATTTTCTTCAAAGTAACTAAAATTTATATTTTTTTTTTCTAATAAAAATTATTTGATAGATTTGAAATAATTTTAAATTCGAATCAAATGTTCGAAAGCTTAAGTTTTTATTTTCCATTGTAATAATATTGACTCAACTAACGATTTTTCTACGAACTTAAAATAATCGGAAATTCAAATTCAAATTCAAATTCAAATTCCAATGTTCGAAGTTAATAAAAATTTCGATTATTTTTTAAATCTTTCAAAAACACTGCAATTTTTTAGTTTACATTAGTGACTAAAAAAAATTACTCGCCGCGTTTGAAATGATCTTTTATATATAAAAAAAAAAGTAATACTAATAATAATAATAATAATAATAATAATAATAATAATAATAATAATAATAATAATAAATAATATTTTAACACATTTCTACAAAAATTCGAATCAATAATGTTCTGAGCTTAATTTTTATTTCCCATTGTAATAATATTGATTCAACTAACGATACAAATTTTTCTACGAACATAAAATAATTTGAAATTCAAATTCAAATTCAAATTTAAATTCAAATTCAAATTCCAATGTTCAAAGTTAACAAAATATTAGTTACATTAATGACTAAACTTACTCGACACGTTTGAAATGATCTTTTATATATATAAAAATAAAAATAAAAAAAAAATAAATAATAATAATAATAATAATAATAATAATAATAATAATAATAATAATAAATATTTTAACACATTTCTACAAAAATTCGAATCAATAATGTTCGGAGCTTAATTTTTATTTCCTATTCTAATAATATTGATTCAACTTACGATATTTCTATGAACTTAAAATAATCGGAAATTCAAATTCAAATTCAAATTCAAATTCCAATGTTCGAAGTTAACAAAAATTTCGATTATTTTTTAAATCTCTCAGAAACACTGCAATGTTTTAGTTATATTAATAACTAAACTTACTCGACGCGTTAGAAATGATCTTTTATATATATAAAAAAAAAAGTAAAAAAAAAATAAATAATAATAATAATAATAAAAAATATTTTAACACATTTCTACAAAAAGTACCGTTAAACTATCATGCTACACGCATTCACGGTTGTTTTACGATAAGCGTATACGGGCGGAAAAGTTGAAGTGTCTTTTCACGATGTCGACGAAACATTTTTCTCCTAGTTTTTAACAAAGACTAACAAAAAAAAAAAAAAGAAAAAAGTAAAAAAATAAAAAAACGAAAGAAAAAAAAGAAAAGAGTAAAGAAGAGAAGAAAAGAAAGAGGTTTTTCCTCAAAAGTCGCTAGGATATATGAAGTGTATATGGACTACTTCAACGTCCCACTTTTTTCCTTTCTTCCATCTACTTTTTTTTCGTCTTTTCTCACCCTCTTATTATTTTTTTTTTTTAATTTTTATTATTATTCTTATTTATAGTTTCCTATTTTTTGTCCGTTAAATTTCTCGGATTTCTCTTTTCATTCATTATGTTTACTTATTATTACTGTTATTGTTATTTTCTTGGTTTTCTATTTTATTTTACTTAAAAGTTTGTCAAACTTTTTATTTATTTTTATTATTATTAAATACAATATTTGAATTTGCTATTTTTTGTCCTTAGAACTTCTCGGACTTTTCTTTTTATTTGGAAACGTTGTTCGTTGTATTGTTTATAGCATGACCAACACAAATTGACTTACAAACGATCTCTTAAACGTACTTGGATGGTTTTCTATTTTATTTTACTTAAAAATTTCTTAAACTTATCATTTATCATTATTTTTATAATTATTATTAAATATAATACTTTAATTTCCTATTTTTTGTTCGTTTAATTTCTCCGATTCCTCTTTTCATTCATTATTTTTACTTATTATTACTATTATTGTTATTTTGTTGGTTTTCTATTTTTATTTTACTTAAAAGTTTGTTAAACTTTTTATTTATAATTATTATTATTAAATATAATATTTGAATTTGCTATTTTTTGTCCTCAGAACTTCTCGGACTTTTCTTTTTATTTGGAAACGTTGTTCGTTGTATTGTTTATAGCATGACCAACACAAATTGACTTACATACGACCTTCCGAAAGTATTTGGATGGTTTCTTATTTTATATTACTTAAAAATTTGACAAACTTCTTATTTATTTATTATTATTATTATTGTTATTAAATAAAACATTTGAATTTGTTATTTTTTGTTCTTAGAACTTCTCGGACATTTCTTTTCATTTAGAAACAGTCGTTTGTGGCATTGTTTTTAGCATGACCAACACAAATTGACTTACAAACGATCTTTCAAACGTATTTGGATGGTTTCCTATTTTATTTTACTTAAACATTTCTTAAACTTTTTATTTATTTATTTATTATTATTATTATTGTTATTAAATAAAACATTTGAATTTGTTATTTTTTGTTCTTAGAACTTCTCGGACATTTCTTTTCATTTGGAAACAGTCGTTGTTCGTAGCATTGTTTATAGCATGACCAACACAGATTGACTTACAAACGACCTTCCAAACGTATTTATAAGCATTGGTTACACGCGACCGCCGACAACCTTGTTTTCTCACACGAAAGTACTTTTGTGTTTGTTTCTCTCAAGCTCTCTCTATACGAGATGATATTAATCTTCTCACGAATAACGCATGCATGCATTTATATGCATCTTTTTCCTTTAAACGTTCTAACGCGACCAAATTTTATAACAAATATTACGAAATAAACATTTCTTTCTTTGTTTAACTTTTTTGAGTAATAACATAAGTTGACAAAAATCACGTGAAATAAAATAAATTTCATTAAGATAAATTGAGTAGTTTTGGAATTATTAGTGGACATACATATTGTTACACTGAATTTTTATTTATACATAAAATCTTATTAATTAATTAATTAATATATAGAATTAAATTATATATTGCATTTTATTAATTAATTAATTATTTTTGTTTCATCGGTTTCACGGTTTCTTCCGTTTCACGATTTTCAAATCACCCTGATGATTCTAAAGAAGTTTTCACTTCAATAAGACAAGTATAACTTTTGTTCACGATGATATGTACAATGTACGACGAACGAGTGTACGTACACTTTGTCACAAAAGAAACGATTATTTTATTTGCACGTGCTAGAAGACTCGCAATCAATTAACTAAACTAACGCTTGATTTGAAAAGGTCTTCTTGAAGAGGCTTGGAAGAGATAAGTCTCTTTTTCTCTTTCTCTTTTACTCCTTCCTCCCTCCTACAAAAGTCCATGAAAACGAAGAGATAAGGGTGCAGCCAAGCCAATGCAGCCATATGTCCGACAGTGGTGCTCAAACTCTCTTAGTTATCACGTTCACTTTAAATCTTAGTGTAACTCTACATTTTTTATTAATATTTTTTTACTATTATTCATCAAACATTCAAAATACTAAAAAAAAAAAAAAATGAATTTAAGTCTAACGTTCTATGACAAATTTTTCCCTAGCGTCTATTTTTGTTATAGAGCCAACCACGTCATTTGAAAGACTCACTAGAGTGTATTTTCAAAATGGTGATCATAAAAAGAAGTTTCTTCTAACGCTCGTTAAAGTTCCAAATTTACAAACTCCATCAAATGTATGCCGAAGTGGTGGCCAACCAACGAGCACGAAGCCCTCTCAATTTGTAATCACCCTCCTACATCATCCCCCAAACCCCGAACCTCATCACTAGCCACTCAATTCTTCCCTCGCATCGTAAAAACATTCGCGAGGTACGTTTATACGTAAACAAGTGCGATGTTCAAACATAATTTCGATACTTTGACTCTCCTCGTCGTACGTTTGAAATATTGAAAAATTAATTGGGATCGAATTTTCAACGACAAACTTTTGTAATTTGTACCCTAGTTGCAATCAATCATGCAATTTTTATCAAATAACGAGTGGACATTTTCAAGATGGCGAATGTAGAGCAAAGTTCGTAACGTTTTGTTAAAGTTTATAGCTTGCGAACTTTTTTTTTTGTTTCAACGTATTTTTAACTCGCACGTGAACACATCCCTCGATTTGCACAATCACCCCCTAATTTATTCTTTCAACTTCACCCTCGCAATGTGAAAACGTTCAGGAGATATAGGTTTGAACGTTAACGCGTGACACATACAAAAGTAATTTCGATAATTCGACTTATCGAACGTTCCAAATGTTGGCCAATTAATTAGGCCAAGCTATTTAGAAACCAATCAATCCTACAAATTAATTATACTCAGTACGAGTAACACAGATTTGTGATTTCTGAAAAAATAAAATGATCGATCACAGATTCCATTTTAGGGTTCCAAATGAAAGAAAATATAAACAAATATCCAATACAAATGTAGGCATTTTTTGTTAACTAGGTTTACCTAAAGTCAGATAATCGAAAATTTGGAAGTTTTTTTTTTTAACTTTCGCAATATGTCACTTTACAGTTCCAAATGAAAGAAAATATAAACAAATATCTAATACAAATGTAGCTATTTTTTGTTAACTAGGTTTACCTAAAGTCAGATAATCGAAAATTTGGAAGTTTTTTTTTTACCTTCGCAATATGTATTCTCTCGTGCACGTATTGCGTGTATTTGTTGTTAAACTGATCGCGTGACTGAAGATTCACGAGAATCTTTTCAAAACGGCGCATGTAAAACGAAGTTTGTAACACTCGTAGGAGTTCCCCAATTTACGAACTCTTCCAAGTATATACCGAAGTTCATGCTAACCCTCTCTCACCAAACCCTTTTTGTCGATTTCTAACCATTCCCTCTCATCCTACTCTATTTCTCATACCTCACCTCTCAACTCCTTTCTCGTATTGTAAAAACGATCACAAGTTGAACGTTAGACGTTAGCAGCACATGAGCAACATGTATACATTCTAACACAATTTCAATGCTATGACTCAGAGAACATTCGAAATGCTGGAAAATTAATTGCAATCGAATGTTCACCGACAAATTTTAAACCCGTTTATTTGTTATCGAACCAATCATGTAATTAACGACTCACCAGAGTATTTTCAAAATGGCGAACGCAAATTGGAGTTGGTAACTAACATAAAAAAAAAATGTTTAATTTATTAACCCTTTCGAGTGTATTATATCGAAGTGCAATCAATGTACAGGAAACCTTATTCTTGATTTATAATCATCCCTTGCACCACCCCCTTTAAACTGTACTACCTCCGTCCCACCCTTGCACCGTGTAATGCAAGGAAGGATCAAGAAGCGTGTTCCGTACAGTAGTCGTCGTCGTTGTCGTCGTCGTGCCCAACTCGTATCTCGATCAACGACGTAATTTATCGTTTTTCTGGGGCGTCGTTGCTTAGAGAGCAGAACCCTTCGTCTCTTGTGCCTGACTCACCACAACGTTTCTCGTTTCAGAGCAGCGTGAAATAAACGAGACGACTACTACGACTACTACGACTACGACGACGATGACGACGACGAACTTCGTTGGCCATGAGAGAATCTAAAGAGAGAATTCTACATTTTTAACCCTCATCGTAGGAGTCCTTCGCATTTCAATTCGTTTTGTTTTCAATCTGTTTCTCTCTCTCTCTCTCTCTCTCTCTCTCTCTCTCTTTGTTCTTGAAGATGGAATATTTTATTTTTTTTTCAATCTTTCAAATAAGGTAACTGGAAATAAAGTATGAAGATAATTTAAGATATTTCTCTTTTGTCTTTTATGGTATAAACTTTGCATATATATATATATAAAAATTAAAATTAGTATATAGTAGTTTATATAATATTTAACAAAGGAAAAAGAAGTTTAATTGACAATTCGTATTTTGCATTTGAATTACACTTATTTAAATAAATTTGTATTTTACTTTATATCAATATTAACACATTTGCGGCCGGCATATTTTTTCTTTTTTTAATACTTTTTTTTAATACGGCACAAATAATGAATTATTTAAATTTATATTTAAATGATAAAAGTATAATAATATATAATAAAATATAATTATTTAAATATTATATTGAAATAATTAAATATAAATTTAATAAATATAAATATTAATTTAATTTATCTTATCTAATATATATAAATTACGTGTCACGTTGTTTGTCCGCAATGGACTTCTAAACTACTGAACCGATTTGAATCAAATTTTACACAATGTGTTCAGTTTCATCCAACTTGAAAGATAGGATAGTTTATATCTCAATTTATATTCGCAATATTATTTTATTGCGAATTATTTGTTTATTAACAAAGAGTCATGATTATCTCTGTTAGTTCGATAAGATTCTAACAGATGGCGGTATAAGGTAATTCGTTGACTTAAAGACGTGTGTATCGGACTGATTGTGAGCCACAGCAACGCGTCGCGGGGCACTCCTAGTATATATATATATATATATATATATATATATATATATAATTTAATTATAAAATATATATTTTTTATTTAAATAATTTAATTTATTATATTTAAATACAATAAATTATATTTAATATTTAAATAATTTAAATATAAAATTTAAATTAAAAAATATATAATTTAAATAAAACAATTTAATTAATTATTTATTATTTATTATATATAAAAATTTTTTTTTATTAAATTTTTAAAATTAAAAATGACGTGAATCACGTCAGTGGTAATTAGGAATAGAACTTGAAAAGACGTGAATTCACGTCACCGATCGCGAATGTTTTAATATTCTTCACATAAGGATTTCTTAATACTTATGTTAGTTAGTAAGAAAAAGAATAATTGATCAAGATATATAATATAAAAGTTGGACATTTTTTTCTTCCAGGCCTTCGGGAAATCGAAAGTAAAGCAATGGCGACGTGAATGACGCACCAAGATGGGGATTGGGGAGATTGATACCTGCTCAGAGTATACTCCGGATAAGTACCGAGAATTATGAAACGATCGAGCAAAAACTCGTGACTCATCTTACGTCTTTCCTGGCACATAGTTGCCACGTTTGCGCCACTTTCAGATTTCGACAAAAATCATTTCTATCTTTTTACTGTAAAATTTTAACCGAAAAAAAAATAGTTCTCATTTTAACAAATTAAAAAAAAAAAACAAGCTTTCTTTACACTGTAAAAATTGTACGAATAAAAAACGACGAGCTTTCTTCATACTTTAAAAGTTGAACGAACAAAAAACAAGCTTTCTTCATACTGTAAAAGTTGAATGAATAAAAAACGACGAGCTTTCTTCTTTTTTTCATAAAATTTCAACCAATGAAAATACGAATTTATATGGGAGGTTGATTAAAAACGATGCAATATTATAAAAACTTAGAATTTCATATTTCATTGACACATGAAAGTTAAAAAAAAAAAAAAAACGTTCTTTAAGTTACACGAACACGATGCAATTTTTATAAAACTTAAAACTTGATATAATATTTTCAAAGGTAAAGTACATCGACCTCAGAGATGGTGACATGGAATAGATTCTCAAGTAAGATAGAAGCTCTCTCTCTCTCTCTCTCTCGCACTCTCTTTTTAAAGGAGACACTACTTCTTCGTCTTTTGCTACTTCCTCGAATGACTACTATTATTACTCCCCTAAATTTCACTAGGAAGGATTATTAGTTTAAGCCCTGAGAGTGATATTAAAGCGCGATAGGCACGCAAGATCGTCGAGTACAAAGGAGGGATATATCGAGGTATGGCTTGTTCAATGGCCTCTTCATTACGACAGTCACAATGGCGCGCGAAATACTGCTGCTGTTCGTTTTAACTATGCGTATAGGTCATCACTCTTTCTCTTTCTCTTTCTCTCTCTCTCTTTCTATTTCTTTTTATCTTTAAAATTAAAAGGAAAAGAAAAATATCCCTACACAACGAAATGACTTTTTATTTAACCTGTTAAACCAGGCAGGACGTATAAATACGTCAAACGTATTTTACGTATTTTATATATAAATAAACGAAAAAAAATATATTTCATTTATTTTAAGCATAGATAATAACAAATAATAAATAATAAATAAATAAATATTAGGCGGATCAGAAAGTAATGTCTTGCTTTCTAACCTTAAATTTAAACGAATAAATTTTGAACAAATTTATATTTTTAATAAATAATGTAATCAACCTAGTTATCAACAATGTTTTTCCATCTGATATACAAATTTTTAATATGGGAGTGATAAAAATCAATCGGTTTTCGATTAACACTAGACATCCCACCATTTTCAGTATATCTACTTTTACCACACTAGTCAAAATGACTGGTGTATAAACAAAAAATGCTTTTTGAGCTTTGCTTCCAGTCTTTATTTACTCTTAAAAAATAACAAATAATGTTTAACAATAATAATTTTAATAGATAAATAGATTTATAGACATTTGTAAATAACAAAACGCTTAATTATTTACAGAAATCAACTGTTACATGAAGTAGATATTTTGAATTACAATGGCCAGACTAGTCAAAATGACTGATCTGATATATTTAGTGTTAAAATACAAAAATTGATATGCGTAGAAACGACATTACTTTCCGGTCCCCCTAATATATAAAAAAAATAATAAATAAATAATAAAAAAAGCTGTATAATTAAAAAGGGAATTTTCCCCAGTTAACAGGTTAAATACTTCGATGAATTTTATAAATTATCTTGTTTTGCAAACTTAACAAAAAAAAAAAAACAACAAAAATTATAAAATAAAACAAAAGATACCAAATAATTTTTAAAATCAATTACTCCCTTTTCTTCTGTATAAAATCATAAGAAAAAGTATCTAATGGTAAATCTTGTAGTCTTTACAGTTTAAAACAAAATAGCAGTAAAACAAGGAGTTGTTTTTTCAAACTGAAACATAACCAATAAAAAAGTAATTGGATTTTGGCAAACAATTTAGAAATTTGTTGCCAACCTAAGGAATTTGGATTCAGTGTATATACATTATTGTGAAACGTTAATGAACGATTACGTCGGTCGATTAGGTAGCATGTGTAAGTAACGTATAATATCAAGGAACGATTTCAGGCTCGATAGGCCGACATGAATCTTGTGATCGGTCGATTACACCGTGTAACGCTTGAATTATAGACGCTGTGAAACCCAAGAGAGAGAGAGAGAGAGAGAGAGAGAGTTTAAAGACTGTAAATTGAAGGAAACTTTGATTACGTCTTCTAAACGAATCAAACGATAATCTGAACATTAAACGACGAGTTATTACGTCAGAGAATATCAAAGTACGCATGATTCGTATGCAAAAACAAAAGTAGCTGATGACCACTAACAAAGTTAAATTATCTCCTTTGTTTAGTTTTTTTTTTTTTTTTGCAAAATGAGTACTGCAGTATAAAAAAGGAAACGTACATATATGGTAATTTGAAAGAATGAAAGGAAGAAATTAAAACCTTTTTTTTTTGTTTGATAGAGAGAGAGAGAAAAAGATAAGCTTCTTTCAAAAGCTTAGAGTCGTAATAAATGTACGTACTTAGTATTAAACAAAGAAAATAAAATATGAGATACGTTAGTTTAGAAATTAACATCACGTTAAAAAATGATTTCTTACGTATCAATTAATTTTCAGATAGAAGTTAAATAATAAAATGTTGTCATTGAAGATTTAAATAAACGATAAGTAATGTTGTACAAAAGGAAATTTTCGAATCTTCTTTAACCGTTATGAGATAAAATGAGAAAACTTTCTTTCATACTTTCTCTCACAAGCGTACATAGCGGTTATCAAAGAAAGAAAAAAAAAGAAAGAAAGTAAGGAAAAAGTAAGATTTGAATTCGACATACTTAATAAATAGAAAATAGAGTTGTCATTCTTAAAATTCAATTAACATTGTAATGCATGGTGTTAAGTTTTACATCATGTTTACAATTCATATTGGAATTTTAAAATTTATTTTATATTTTACTTTTTATATAAAATTTTATTCATTTAAATTTATATTTTATATAAAATTTTATTCATTAAAATTTATATTTATTTCTATATTCATTTTTTATATTTTATTCATTAATTTTATATTTTATTCATTAAAAAAGTTGGATAAATTCGTTACTGTAAGATTATTATTATTATTATTATTATTATTATTATTATTATTATTATTATTATTAAAGATGGTAAATCTACTCTAGTATAGCACAAAATATTAAAAAATATTGAATACATGTTTATTTAATATTAAAAAGACATTTTAATACTCTTTTTAATATTAAATACACATGTATTCAATATTTTTTGCTACTAGGGTAGTTTGTGTATTATTACTTGCTTTGAAATTTTATTTATGAAAAAAAGTACGATTAAAAATAAGTTCAACTACAATTTGTTATACAAAATATGAAAGATAATACAATAATAACTACAGATTAATATTGCCAACATATAATAAAACAAATCTGATCCTATCAATCCTGAGTTTACAATGAACGAAGTTTAGTCACAAAAGTTGAATCAACGTTTATCCTAAGATAATCTAAAAAAAAAGTTCTACAACAAAGTTAAATTAGAACTCGACATATCCAACACAATGAACAATACACTTAAACCAGGGAAAAATTCAAATTAACATTGTCAATCTATAAATCAAACACGATCCTATCAATCCCAAGTCTGTAATGAACAGAATTAGTTGTTGTCCTACATAACAGTAGGTCTAACGTTTATGGTAAGATAATTCAACGATGATGAATTAACTAGTTCCCTCCATAAATATATTTTTTAATAATTTTAGTAATAATAATTAAAAAAAAGTAGTAGAGCAAAAGGTTAAATCGACATATAAAAATTCAACACACCCAAAAAAAGTGTGTTACAAATTCAAATGAATATTGTGCATAATAAATCAAACACGATCCTATCAATCCCAAATCTGTAATGAACATAGTTAGGTCATAACAGTAGGACCAATGTTTACGGTAAGATAATTACGATGATGAATTAACTATTTCCCTCCATAAATATATTTTTTAATAATTTTAGTAATAATAATAAAATAAAGAGTAAAGCAAAAGATTAAATCGACGTATAAAAATTCAATACACCCAAAAAAGTGTGTACAATGGCTATCACAAATTCAAATAAATATATCAGTAAATCAAACATGGTTCTATCAATCTTAAGCTTACAATGAACAGAGTTAGGTCATAACAGTAGGTCTAACGTTTATGTTAAGATAATCCAAAGATGATGAATTAACTATTTTCCTCCATAAATATATTTTTTAATAATTTTACTAATAATAATTAAAAAATAGTAGTAGAGCAAAAGGTTAAATCGACGTATAAAAATTCAACATACCCAAAAAAAAGTGTGTACAATGGCTATCACAAATTCAAATGAATATTGTGCACATAATAAATCAAACATAATCCTATCAATCTTAAGTTAACAATGAACAAAGTTACGTCATAAAAAGTAGAAAGAATGTTGTGATCGTAAGATAATAATCTCGCAAGATGTTGGTGGATCGATTGGATATAAAATTCTTACCGATGTAGCATCACCGTTGGCTTTCTCTCCATCGAGTATTCTCTGCCTGAGGGCGAGTCTTTCAAGGCTTGCTAGCCTGTAACTACCCCCAGCTTCTCTGTCTCTGCTAAGTCTCTCGGCAGCGCCACTCCCGTTCGATCCCGCGTTGAAACTCGACGTGTATTTCGGTAAAGTCGGAGGTGGCACTTGCCGTGGCTTCTCTCGATTCAACATCGAATTACTGCTGTAGAGGAACGACGAGTTGTTTGGTATCGTCCTCGTATTACCGCTCACGTTGATCGTTGCCGATTTAATTCCGTTACTTTGCGTTGATCCTGCTGAACCGTTTTGTTGATTTTCCGTAGACATCTTTTTTTTTTTTTTTTAATTTTTTTTCTTCTTTTTCTTTCTATTTAAATGACTACCTCACTGGTAAAAATAACACCACCTCTTCCTCCTTCACCACGATCTCTTTTTCTTTTCTTCTTCTTTCTTTTTTCTGATCACGATGATCGTTCGATTACCTTTTGTAAGAGGGAATAAATGTTTTCCGATCGATTTATACTTCTTGGATTTAGTTTTAACAAGTTATATTTGTAGTGGCATAAGGAACGATCAAAACCAATTACTTTTATACAGTAACTCGTATTTTTCTTTTTGCTAATTTTTATAAATCAAATTAGATTAGAATCACAATTTTAATTATTATAAATTATTTAAAAAAAAATGGCATATTATTTTTTATTATTGATAATTAAACGAAATAATTCAAAATTGTTGAAAAGTAAGCTTAGAATCGTATCACACGACTTTAACCTATTTAAATTAAAATTTTTCTTAATTTTGTAATATAAAAAGTATAATAAAATATATCAAAAAAAAGAAAGATTAACATTTAACTGTAAAAATTTAAGCTTTCAAATAAAATGTAAATAATAATATAAACAAAATATAATTAAAATATAAAACGTCTAGAGCAAATGTTCGTTCCTCTATGCCACTGTATTTTAATAAACAATACACATATTGGTTTCTCTCAATACCGAATATATGTAATTTACAAGTATTCCTCCACACACGCTTGATATTTTACATCTCCATTTAATATATTTCTCCCGACATATTGAAAAAAGGACTCCATTTGACAAGATCAAATATAAACCGCTTTTAGAAAACGCCGCTAAACTTTAAAACAATAAAAATCGTTTTCATTTAAGAGATAAATAAGTCCCTTCGAAATAATTTATCATTTTTTTTCTCCAAAACTTTTCTAAAGATAACCTCAATTTTATCTTCTCTCTCGATCGAGATTATCAAACTGTATTTACCGACTAAAATGATTAAAAAAAGTCACACCAATAACGTTACAGTAATACAAACAAACAAAATAAATTTTATTACGATAATGTACGCGCGCACGCACACATAAAAACATGCTTGATATAATTGATATATTAAAATAACAAATGTGTGCGTACTAATTGTAAATATAAAAAAAAAAAACAGAAAACAAAATTATTCACAGTTTTCAACCGTAATGTAAAAAACGGAAAATTTATTACATATATAATTATATTATATTAATTAATGTAATTTATAATAATTTATAATAATACATTAATAAATTATATTATATTAAAAAAATTTATTATATTAATGAAATTTAAAAGAAAAAGTTACAGAAATTTCGTATACAAAAAGAAAAAGAAAAACGGAAAAATAAAAAGTTAACCTAAAAAAAAAAAATTACCACCAAGAATTTAAACGGATATAACATCGAAACGGCTATCGAAAATCGATTAATTATAAATTTAATTATACAAAAATTTTACAGTACGATAAACGATAAAAATACAATGACAAATCAAATTCGTTATAATATCGAGAAATTTGAATGCATGTAAGGGAGATAATTCACAAGAGACAATGATAGATCAGATGCGTTGTGTAAGGATACATTTGAGATCAAACATTTTACCATACGATAAAAAATTGAATTAAGATGACATTTTATCATAAAAGATCGAGAGAAACATGAATGTGTGTTAGGAAGGTAACCCATGAGAGACACTTACGGTGTTGAATCCGATGCGTAAGGGCGCGCGTACGCGTCGTCACACACACGCACCGTGTGTGAGAAGAGAAAAAAAAGAGAGAAGAAATATATTATATATAGTGTATATATATATATATATATATGTAGTATATAACGCGTGTGTATATATATATATATATATCAGCCGCAGAGTAGAGATAGAAAAGAAGACAAGAAGACGATCGACCGTCTAAGATTGAGGAAGAAAAAAACAGAGATAGGAGTGTCCAATACTCCCAACACACATTTAACACACACAGATGCTTTTTAACTTTGTGTATATATATATGTATGTATATACGTTATGGGTGTGCAGTCTTTCTCAGTTTAGTAGAGAGAACGAAGCCCCGTTCAAGTTAAATTCCTCAAGATTATTTTTTCAAGGAAAATAAAAAAAAAAAGAACTGGAAGATGCACACTGAAACTTGATGGTGTCCCGTATAACGCGTCCTGTTCTTACTCTACACTCTTACTCTATTTCTTTCTCTTTCTCTCTCTCTCTTTCTCTTTCTCTTTCCTTCTTTATTCCTTTCTATCTTGATGTATTTTCTCTCTAAAAGCTTCAAGCAAAAGCTTCACGAACGATCGTATTGCCGGCGTTGTTGATTCACACCATAGCCGAGTTGCCGGCTGAACGTGGTTAAGATCATCACTCTCACTTTTTCGCTCATCGTTCAACAATTTGACGTTATTATTGTTATTATTATTACTTTTTCTTTTTATTATGAAAAACTATCGTTAATTCAAATTTACTTCGTTCATAAATCTTATACTTATTCACACTTCTGATATGTTGGATGATTTTTTTGATAATTTTTATTTTCTTCCTTATTTATATATATATATAAAAAAAAAAGAAAAAGACAAGAAAAATAGGGAATAAATTTTTGTAGATTTATCTATATATTTATCTATATATATATATATATATATTATATATATATAATAGTTATTCTCTATTCACGCACGTAATAAAGGAGTATGATACACGAGGAAAGAAAAACTCCACCCTGACAAAATACCGGTAAGAGCGTCCTACCTCCGAGTAGGTTCTCACTGCGACTGCCGGAATGACCACGCCTGACGCAGCTGCCGAGTATGGTGGGGGATAGAAAGAAGCCTCGATTACCCCCAGCCCTCGCCAGATGGATCCACACTCGACCGGCTAACATTGCTACCAACGCTAACTTGTTGAAAATCTAACCTTTCTTTTAACGAATAATGCATCGAATTGATTTCAAACACGCACACACAACACACATACACGATATGCATTGACTGTCTGAAACTCCTGACCTCTATTTGAAAAGATTTAACAATTCGATCGATCAAGTTCATCAAATATTCATGAAGAATATGATTTAAGTGTATTCGATAGAAGTTTGCCGAAAGATGAATAATATTCATGAGGTTTATTATTATTATTATTATTATTATTTTCTATATTTGTGTATGTTTTATGTATACAGAGTAAAGAACAACATTTAAATTTAGTTAACTATGTTGTTTTGATAGTATGCTGAATTTCTTACAACTCTTTGTTGTCAGCCAATCAGCCAAGTACGACGACCAATGGCGTTGCTTCTTTCTCCGATTTTAAAGCACAAAGAAAGTACTGTCGAATAAAACGACGCATGCGTACTCCCAATAATAATTCTTTGAAGAACAATTTTTGTTTTAATAAATCCACGTTGAAAAATGTATTATTTTAAAATTCAATTCAATTTATTCCTCAAAGTTTCCTCATTATGGTAATATCCAATTAACCTAACTTTTTTTTTTAATTTATTACACAAACGATATTCACTAAATTTCATATAAATTTATATTTATTTTTGAAGTCTGTTTTTATTTATTTATTTGTAATAAGCAAGTATCAAAATATCCAAAAAGATATTTATAAAGGGACACGGCGATTTAAATTTCTTTTAATTTTTTGTGCGGATATCTCAGACTTCATTTTCACGTTAAAAATGGAAGAGAAAATTTGAATAGTAGAGAGTAAAAGAAAGAGATTATCAGAAACATTGCCTGAGGATACGAAACAATGGTAGTAGTATGATCAAGAACGTTTAATCTTTCTTCTACGTAGTAGTTAACATAAATTCTCTGAACTGCACTCGCTTCCTCCAATTAATAAACGTAAAAGGGGGTCATTTTTATCATCACTGTTTAATACCTCTTTTCTTCTTGCTAGTAAGACAACTTCCGTGCGGATCAACTATATTACAAAATAAATATACCTACACACATAAATTTATCATTAAATGTGTATCTTGTTGACAGAATAAAAAAAATATAAATATTAATTAGATATTAAATGATATAATTAATAAATAATATAATAATAAAGCTTTGAAAAAATAAAAATTGCAATAGCAATCATAGATATTGTTTTGTTTCTTAAATATCGTAAAATAAAATTTAAATACCTATCCTAGAAATTATAAATTAATAAATTAATAATATTTATTTGAATAATAAATATACGCTCGTTAAAAAAAAGTCGAATGATTAGAAAAATGTTAGTATTTGAAGTAGAGTCGTTCAAAAATGTTTTACGACTCTCAAACGTCGAATAAAACATGTTTTAGTGTTGTGCATCATCGCTTGAACTGACATCTAGCAGCTTTTATTGGCGCGTTAATTCAAGTTAGATAAATATAAACGCGTGAGGTTAACCTGATATAAACATCATGCAAACTTTCGTGTTATCTTCTTTTTATTTCTTATACTTTCTTTCTCGAAAGAAGAGGCTGAAATTAGTAAAGTTACGATTTGTATCTTCGTAACTTTAAAATAGCAGAAACAAAAGTAGCACGAGAAGTAGCATAAGAAGTAGTAGCAAGAAAGCTTCTTTTCTGTTTACACTTTTTGTTTATTTTTTTTTACTATAGAGTAGTAGAGAGAAAAGAGGTCGTTAAATCTTTTCTTTCGTTCTTTTTACTTTCTTGGAAGAAAGGCAGTCTAAATGATTCTACTCAAAACGGGTTGCATACTATCTGGCGTAGTTTTTTTTTAATAATTTTATATATATATATATATACGCGTCAAACAGCTTTCTATAATTATTTGTGCATTTAATATTATATTATTATATTTATTATATTAATAATATTATATTATGTATATTATATAATAACATAATATTATATTATTATTATTATATTATTTGTAAAAATTATTATTTTACTCGAAAATATTTTGTTCTTCTTTCTAAATATTCTAATTAGTAAACAAAATTGTATCATAAAAAAGAAATTAAAATATTTAACATTAAAATTATAATCTTTGAAAATAATTATTTAAATAAAAAAAAATAAAAATTAGAAATTAAATTTAATGAGTAATCTTAATTAATTATAATTAAAAATATAGGATTCATTGTTTAATCCACGTAGATTATACACAAAAATGAAATGATGTTACATTCGTGAAATAGAAAAATCGATCGAGGTTGAGATCCACTGTACTATTTAAACCGTAATAAGTTACTGATATATATATTTATATAGGTGCATATATTAAATATATATATATATGTAATGCACACATAAATCGTTTGACATTACTAATGGAGAATTTTTCAACTCGGTCGTAACCGATTTAAGACGTGTTTGCGATAACAATGAGGAATGAAGTATAAAATAAAGAAAAGAACAAGAAAATGGCACACGTCCGATCATAGGTAAGGCGTTCGTTCATTCGATCGCATATAACAGTACGAGAATGTATACACGTTACATACTTCTATGTTGATATAAGCTCCAATTCCAATTAAGGCTACAATGATACTTTAAGTATTCTGCTACGTGCTTCCTAGCAACGCATAAGAATACCAATCGGTTCTTCCAACGTAACCACGACGATCGTTGATACCGTGGAAATGAAATCGCTTAGAGTGATTTATCTATGTTTACTATTTTTCACATATTTTTTATGATTTTATAAACCATTCTTAAAACAAAATTATATTAATATTTGTTATAATTTAATTTTTTTTTAATATTTTTTTATTATATTATTATATATTAAATATATATAATATAATTATTAATATTAATTAATTATTAATAAATAATTATTAATATTATATATAATAATTAAATATAATTTAAATTTAAATAAATTTAATTATTAATATAAATATTATATATTTTAAAATTATATTATAATATAATTATTATTATGTTATAATGAAAATATTATGTAATTAAATTTATATTTTGATTTTATTTTTATTAAAATTTGTATTATAGATTATAAACAATTTTAGTAACATTTTTTTATTATTCATTATTTTAGTTTTTTTTTCTTTTTTTTTTTTAAATTTTCATACATATATAACTATATTTTATATATTATATTATTTTATTTTTATTATCAATTTTATAAATGACGTTTTATATAAAAAATTTATTCGTAATATACAATCTATTATAATAATAAAAATAAATAAATAAAGTAATCGTTCACATGCGTGTTAAAATAGGCTTAAAATATAATATAAATATGATATCGTAGAAACTTTAATCTCCTGGCAATGCATTATCAAAGTGCAGACCGAAGTTATCAGAATATAACGGCGTACTGTCACTACTTACAACGTTTCCTGTAAAACTATGTATAAGTCACGTGCGAGGAAAAATATACGAGCTGAATTTCCGTTAATGCACGGAAATAATATGGAAAATATTATTATCTTATACAGGTAGTAATACTTGGGAAGTTTTATCGTTTACGATCTATGATATTAATAATTATATATGAACTGAGATTCAAACTAATGTTAATAATTATTCTTATAAACGAGATATAAGAATTAGATGTATATGTACACAATAAATCAAAATACATTCATTAACTTGTTCTAGGTGGGACGTATAAATATGTCAAACGTATTTTACGTATTTTATATATAAATAAATTTAAAAAATATATATTTCATAGTCTTTTCATTTATTTTAAGCACAAATAATAATAAATAATAAATAAATAAATATATATAAAAAATAATAAATAATAAATTATAAATAAATAAATAAATAAATAAATAAATACATAAAAAAATAATAAATAATAAATTATAAATAAATAAATATAAATAATAATAAATAAATTATAAATAAATATATATAAATAATAATAAATCAATTCTAAATAAATACATA
This sequence comes from Polistes dominula, assembly GCF_049000335.1. Taxonomy (NCBI): domain Eukaryota; kingdom Metazoa; phylum Arthropoda; class Insecta; order Hymenoptera; family Vespidae; genus Polistes; species Polistes dominula. The sequence continues at coordinate 5,921,702 of NW_028300879.1, read as the reverse complement.
TATAAAAAATAATAAATAAATAATAAAAATGCTGCGTAATTAAAAAGGGAGTTCCCCGATTAACAGATTAACAATCATTTACTGATTTTCATAGAAATTGAATTTACAAATAAATTTTGCAAATGATTCATCGTTATTATGAAAAATATTAACAAGTTAAATTATGAAATGAAAAGGGCACACACAAATATTATACGTAATATATAAATAAAAAGCACCATTTTTGTTATCTTGAATTTTATCATCGTAAAAGCTGATTGGGAAAAGAAAGATATCGTTCGAGAGTAACGTGATATGAAGCATCAAACTGAAAAAAAACATAAATTTATAAAAATTTCCGTTATAATTCGTGACAATCTGATTATAGAAATCGATGCTTTAAAAAAAAAAAATGTTTTATTCAAGCCCCAAGATATGGAACAATAATATGTAGAAATATAAATTAAAAACGTCAGATTGTCGTTTGCGATAATTCAATCGTAAAAAAAATTAGTTTTTATTTAAGTTTATAATTCAAAAATCACTCGATATGGAGCATACCAATGAATGAATTTATAAAAAGGTTCGATCATAATCATTGACTATCCTATCTAATAAACTTTTCGGTACTTACGTATTAACGCCACCGCAGCAAAAATTCCGCTAATACACCAATCTACACACCTTAAAATGTTTCGACAAATCATAGAATAAAAAACTTCATTTAAAATCGAAACACTTTTAAAATTCAAAACATTTTATTTATAAAAAGTAGTCAATTGGATTTCGGTGGAAAATGAATGGGCCGATATAGAATTTAACATAGATTCAAAACAGTCTCTATTTTCTTTCACCTGATGCTGTCGCCATAACCCTGACGAAACTCTGACGAAACCCTGACGGTTACTGTGTGCAAACAACAAGGTTGTTGTATGCGAACAACAAGATTGCTCTTTATTAGCGCATTAGCGGAATTTTTACTGCTGTAGCGTTAATACGTAAGTACCAACTTTTCAAAAATATCTGATTCAAAAGTTAGGTAATATATGAGACATATGATAAAAGTAAAAAGTTAGCTGAACAAACATAAATTGGGGAAGAAAAAAGTGTTCAACTACCTGTGGAGACGAATTTTTCAGCTGATGATCATATTTGGCAAGTACCGCCGGATTCAAACGACGTCTTGACGCTGTCGTAGTCGACATTTTAACGATCCAATAAAAAAAAGTCTAGCACCGTTTTTGTTCAAAGTAGAATAACACGCGACACCACGTAATTGTATGCACTAAGAGACAAAACGAACTATGCCAATTGCAACTACGATATTGCGATATTGTTAGTTTCACTTTAAAAATACATTGACATTATGTTTGTTAATATATTGAAAACACACAAGTAAATACAATAATCGTTTCTTTTTTTTTCTATTTGTATAATCACTTTTTTGTCCTTGAAAAAAAATATCAGTCCGATCGCAAAATTCTTTTTCTATTGAAACAAAAAATTCATACACATGATGCACACAGACAAACACTGTATTTTAATTGGTTTAGAAAAATGTTCTTCTATTTTCTTAAATTATTTCGTTTTATTTATTGATATGAACGAATACAAAACAAAATGGCCGATATTTTGATTTAACAAGCTTTCAAATTTGATGTCCTATTTTTATATAAATAAATGTATGTACGTAAAAAAAAAAAAAAAATAGATGTCACTTGTAAGAAATATGATTAGAATTAAAAAAAAAAAAATGTATCAAACGTGGTTGTGTTTTCCAGTGCACGATGACTAATCGCGATGAAATAAATACACGTATGTACGTATGTATGTATGTATGTAAATATCATTTATCCAATCAACTTTCTTCCGTGCAATGAGCGATTTTAATAAACCACATCCAAGCGTGCTAAATGCTTATCGAATGTTCCTTTTTTCTCGATGATATAAAATAAAAATTTTAAAAATATTTCTAAATATTAATATTATTCGTACAATAAAAGTACTTATTTTCAAATTTAATGAATTTTAAACAATATAGAAATATTTTTCTTAACTTTGTGATTATTAAATTTCATACATAATTTAGCCAAAGAAAAACCACAAAAATGTAATCATACAAAAATTAATAAACACTTTACTTTAATTTTTTAAGTTAAATTTTTAAGTAATAATAATTAAAGTAAATAAAAAAATTAATATATAAATATAACTATATAAATATAAATATATATTTATTTTTTAATTATAATTATATTTATATGTAAATTATATTTATAATATATATAATATATTATTATATATATTTTATTAATTATTAATATTATTAATAATTATGTAATTATTATTATTTAATTATTTAATAATTAATAATAATATATAATAATTAATATGAATTAATTAAATAATGTAATTAATAATTAAAGTAAATAAAAAAAATTAAACTACAAATTTGCCACACCTACTTTACAAGACACTTTTAATGAACAATAAAGAAAGATTAAAGTACTCTTTAGATCAAATAATAAAAATATAAATTAACAAATGTTTAATGTAAAATAAAAACTTCGAATTCTTGGGCAAAGATTGACGAATGATTTTTATCTTGTTGTTGTTGCTTTTTTTCTATTTTAAAGATATAGAGAGAAGAAAAAAGAACAAACTGTCAAGATGGTAAAGACTGAACCGGGAGCTTTTGACGTGTAGAATGAAACAACGATCGGAATGCGACTAGCCTTATCAGAAACTTACCGCTGCCGTTGTGCCCGAGTTGTCCATGACGTTAGGTGACGTAGCCAAGGTCATTGTAACCATCATAACCGTTGTAGTCATCGTAGTCATAGCAACAGTTATAGTTGTCGTCGTCATTATTGTCATTGTTATCATCAGCAACGTGGGGTGTCACGTGATTGGCCAGCATCCGCATCATTGGTACCGGAAACAAGTGCAGAGTACGAGTGGGAAGAAGGGATCGATGATAAGGTGAACAAATGATAAGGATGATAAGGATGAAAAGGAATGGATCAAACGAGGAATCAACAATATTGTGATTGTTAGTTTTTACAGTTTTTGATAAAAATAATTAATTAAATTCATCAACAATTCAATCATATTGAGCATGCAGTAATTAGATATTAATGCCAATTATTATGACAGTTATGACTGATTGTAAGCTAATCAATTAGAAAATATATATATATATAATATAATAATAATAATAATAATAATAATATATAAATATAATAATATATTATAATATTTATTATATATATATATAATATTTACAATATATTAATAATATATTATAGAATAATATATTATATAATAAAATATATATAAAATATAATTATATAATATATAAAATATATATATATTATTTTATATATTACATATAATTATATTATATTTTAAACAATATTATATATATTATATTATATATATTATATATAATATAAACATATATAAAAATTATATATAAAAATTGATTTTATAATTTATTTTATAATTTATTTTATAATATCAATAATTGTAATATAACATGAATCATAAAATCAATTTGTTTTAATATTTTAATCACAATTAATCCACTATCATAATTATCGACACATTTAATTAATAATATAAATAATAATAAAAATAATACATAATATATCAATTAATATATCGAATGATATTATATTTTATTGTGTTAATATTTTTTAATCATTTAGTTGTCAGTACTTTTAAATACAAATGTTTATACTTTGTGTGTACCTGTGAATGAATTTTATTTATTTTCTAGTTTTATTTGATTTGATTTTATTTTTGTTTTTTCTTCCTGTTATACCTAACCGAGTAACCTCGTATTTCAACACGATGATCTAACGTAAATATTTTTATCGGCAAAAACACGTTTTGTTTTTTCTCTCTATTGCCTACGAGTAGTTGAAATAGAACAGAACACGATGGAAATGTTAACGCTTATCTATTTGGAGCATACATTTTTGAATATACGTAATTAGAAAATTTTTGTAATACACTTATGTACAAGTTATGGTTGCATATTATTTATATTTATAATTGGTATCGTTTATACATATACAACTATCTTAATTCTTAAATCTGTTAGCAAGAATGGAGTATTAATAAAATAACAAAAAATAAATAAAATATTTCACTACTTTAATTTTGTTAAATATTATTTACTTAATAATAATAATAATAATACTTGAATAACGAGAAGCATTGGAAATGAAATAATTAACAAAATAATAATTAGAAAATAATATAACGTAAAACTTATATTACAATCATTCAAAAATGTTGTTATATTTATCAAAATAAATATATATATAAAAAAAAAATATTAAAATGTTGTATAATAATATTAAGAAAAATTATGATAGAGTATAATTTACTTGATTGAAAATAAAAAAATAAAATGATATATTCAAATGATTATTTAAATAATAATAATAATAAGATTAAAATATATTAAAGATAGAAAAACAGTAGTTAAATTAAAATGATTTCAAAGTAAGATATAAGGTAGAACTTTTCAAAACTTTTAGCTGATTAAAATGATCTAATTATCCGTAAGATATTAGATAGGACAATTTGTAGCTAATTAAAATGATCTCATTATTTAAGCAAATAATATTCTAGTATTTCTCCGATCAAATTTATCTTTCTATTTAATAAACATAAGATTGTATTATGAAAGGTCGCATTTGAAATATCAAACAGATAATTCCCTCTTCACGTAGTACTTTTCTCGTTTTGTTAAATCTCGCCACTTTAAACGTTAGCCCCGAGTTTAATTGATATAGCTATCGTCGAGATTCAACGAATGAATAGAATCTTCTTGGACCACTTAAGGATCTCCAATAGAATGGAATTTTCTGACTAAAGTTACTTTACAATAGCTCCTTCTCTTTGTATATAGATTATCTTCTTAATATATATAAATTACGTGTCACGTTGTTTGTCCGCAATGGACTCCTAAATTATTGAACCGATTTTAATCAGATTTTGCACACTGTGTGCAGTTTCATCCAACTTGAAAGATAGGATAGTTTATATCTTAATTTATAATCGCAATATTATTTTATTGCGAATTATTTGTTTATTAACAAAGAGTCATGATTATCTCTGTTAGTTTAATAAGATTCTAACAGATGGCGGTATAAGGTAATTCGTTGACTTAAAGACGTGTGTTTGTAAAAGACATATGTAATATATCTATATATACGTTTATAAACATGACTAGCTGAAACATCGATGAACTTACATACCTAATGATTTTTAAATAATATTTTTACACTCTTCCAATTTTGTGTTTCGTGTTATACTATATATATATATATATTCATTTACTAAAACTTATAGAAAAAAAATGTTGAATACACACAGGTCAGTGATGTTTTCTATTAATTTAAACGGTGCGGAAGAAGTATTTTAAATAATACGGCTTATGCATTACCGTGACTAATTCTACTTTTCAATATTTTTTTTTCTTTTTACGTAATAAAAATTCATGACGAATGAGAGATCTATGAGATAACTGTTCTTTTCCTTCTTTTTTCTTATCTCTTTTTATTCTTATTTTTCATTTCTAAATAAAATAAAATAATTTTCTTCGTTAATTCCATACATTTCTTGATTTTTCGGAAGCCATGTTACCCTATTTTTGAAAAAAAAAATAAATAAAATAAAATAACAATAAATCGAAAATACATTTAAAAACAAAGTTTTATTGAAATAGACGAAATTTTACATTACATAATTTATTAAAATAATTCTGTAATTATTTATTCATTTAAATAATTCATAAATAATTTATTTACTCATTACATTCATTAACACTAGATATATACCACCATTTGCAGTATACCTGTTTCTACCACACTAGTTAAAATGACTAGTGTATTAAAAAAAAAAAAAAAATGCTTTTTGAAACTTCCAGTCTTTATTTACTCGTAAAAAAATAACAAAAAAATGTTTAACAATAATAATTTTAATAGATGAATAGATTTATAGACATTTTTAAATAACAAAATGTTTAATTATTTACAGAAATCAAATTTTACATGAAGTCGAAATTTTGAATTAAAATAGCCCGACCAGTCAAAATGATTGGTCTGATATATCAAGTGTTAAAATAATTTGTACACTTTATTAGACAAATAATTTCGAAATAAAATGGAATTTAATTGAGAACAAAATACCTGTATTCTTTCCTAGTTCGATCAAGATAATCGTGCTGTTTCTCGTTACGATGTGAGAAGCATGTAAAATGAAACTAGTAACTTCTACGACGACCCGTGTAGAATAATAGTATAGTGTTACATGGCTAAAGGCAACGAGCCACTTTACGGAATACAATGGTGTGACCATAAGGCGTAGAAATTGTTGAATGGGGCTATTATAAATTTTTATCGAAAGAGATAGGGAATTTATTGTATGTACGATCAAATATTATTATTTCTTATGTATACTTGAATCGGTGGGTTGAAAAGTTCTAATCCTAATACAAAAATAATACTTTTTATTCAAATTTATTTTTATTACAAAAATAATACAAGTTTTTTTTTTTCATGGGGCCCAACTCTCGTATTTATTTTCGAAATTTGAGAACAAATCTACGAACCGAATACAAAAAAAAAATAAAATTAAACAACAAATGAATAATAATAGTTATATAACATATATTTTTTATATTAAATAAATTAATGAAAGAAAAATAGCAAAATACTAATGACAAACAATATGGAATTGGATTAAAATTAAATTAAATTGAAATTTATATGTAAATTATGATGCTGTGTATCTTGGTGATATGAAATACAGAATTGTATAACAAAATAAAGAAAATATGTTTATATTTAAAATATATCATATTTTATAAATTTTAATAACTTAAATACGTCTTAAGAACAATCTACCTGTAAAATTAGTATACACATTTTTATTATTATTTTTTGTGAAAAAAAGAAAGAAGAAATAATCGAATACTATAATTGTTATCAAAGATAAAAATGTATAAAGTTCGATACAAGTTATTTGTGTCAAATTGTAATGAAACGAAAAAAAAAACTTGTAATAAAATTTCATAAATTCTAACCTTGAAATATAAACATTGTTTGGAATTCGAACAATTTAGATATGACATGAGAATTACATATACATATAGTAAGTATAAATGCATATTACATATATACATCATATTTACTGTATACATACATATATCATACATACATACATGCATATGTAATTATGGAATTAGTGCATTGGTGAGACTTCTGAGACGAACGAAGCTCTCGGTTATTTAGAGGTTAGGTCGGACGCCGTATCGACCGGGAATGCAGAGCGCTGCGTATCGATGAGGAAAGAAAAAGAAAAGGAAAAAAGAGAAAAAGAAAAACACGAAAAAAAGTCAATTACCGAGGTTCAAAATGGTCGACGAAGTCACGGAACGTAAATACAAGGTGAATGAAAAAAAAAAAAGAACAAAAATACAAATAAAATATTATGTTACATTACGACGTTGTGTTAGTTCACGTGTATACCGGCAGAAAATATCAGTGCACTTGTACATCTTCATATAAAACACTATATGTACACGAATAAATAATAATATCGATGATAATTCATTTAACACAACACAGCACAACACAACAATAACAATAAAAATACAACCAACACAACAATAACAACAACACAACAATATAATATGACCAATCATTGGATTTCGAATTTGTTTCTTTTTTTCGTAAATATATCGAAGTTTTTTAATTAATTAATTAAATTAATACTCACCACTTCTCTGCATTTTTCCCTGAATGACAGGAGTTTAACGTCGTTCTTTAATCATAACTTAAAACGGGTGTGTCACATGAAAAAGTAAACGATATTTAATGCTTTTTCACTCAATCTATCTATCTTTCTTTCTTACACACACACGCAGAGAGTTTCTCTTATTATTTCTTTTTCTTTTTCGTTGTCCCCACTTTTTCTATTCCCTTCTGTCTCTCTCTTTCTCCGGCGAAAACACGCGCAAGATGGCGATGATCACGAACGACGTTAACGAATAACAAAGATTGTAATCTATCAGATTAATTTATTGCTAATGTTTAACACGAGAAATTAATCGAACAAGTATGTATTCACGTATTTTTTTGGGGTAAGTTTTGAAATACTATTCAAGATTGGAGAAAAATGAATGGTAAGCAGACCCGTGCGCGTGCAATGTGTGTACTAAACGAACGAACATACTACGAGATCCAAGCAATACGATTGGGCCGAATATTATATGAGGAGTACGGTTCACACTAGTTTACCAAAGGCGCGAGATGTTCCTTTTCAAGAGAACTCTCTCTTACTATTTCTTTCTTTCTTTCATACATATATATTTCTCTTTCTCACTACCAATCACTGCTCGGTATTCCTTCCGAATGATCAACTGCGCATGCTCGGATCGACGCCATCTTGTATACTGCTACCATAGTAACTGAGGAGATAGTAAACAAACAAAATTTTCTAAATATATATGAAAGTCAGTTGAAAAGTTTTGAGCTTATCCTTTTTACAAAATTTTCAAATTATGTCGAAAGATAAAAGTTAATTTGTCTGAAAATAAATTGTTTTTAAATTAGGTTCAAAACTTTTTAATCTATCCACATACAATATCAACCATAATTTTAGAATTGTTTGCTGATTTCTCTTTAAATCTAATATACGCATTGATTTGTTAATGAAATATGAAATATTAAAAAATTGAATTATATTTTTAAATATTTCAGTATTTTCTTATATTTATAATTCTCTTGTATTTTAAACTTTTAACGAATAATATATTTAATATATTTGCATGATATTATCAATTTCATGAGTTTTTTCTCTTTTATTGTTTTAATAATGAGTAATCAGAGTAATTAATATTTTTTCTTTTGTTGTATATATAATTTTATCTTAAATAATTACTTTTTTTTTAATTCACAACACGAGGGATATGTTATAAAAATAACATTTAATAATTTGGCATCAAAATGTTTTAATCATTCACTTGTTGAAGTTCATGTAACATTTATTTATACGATATTATTATTACACAACATACTTAAAGACACTTTCATTGCTTAAAATAATATAGCATTATCTATTGTACGAACATAACTGCGCATAAATATTGCTACATGGCAGTTTGTTTTTTGTTAATTGTTGTTGTCCTAACGCAATTAAGAAGAAGACAAAATCTGAACAATTTGTAATTGTATTTACATGTGTTTTAGCTTGTATTAGGGAAGAAATCATTCGTCTAAATTGATATGTATTTTATTCCCTGCGAATAACATTAATTAGTGATAAATTAGAATACAATTCTTTCTATATTATTAATAATATTAAAAATGTCTTTGTTCGCACATTTCTTCATTTTAATGTGTCTTTATAAATAAGATTCATATAAAATAGAAGAAGTTTTTTTATACGTAATAGATATGACCTTTCTTGTTAATTACATTTAATATTAATATTATTATTAAATGGAATAATGTTGAATAAATCTATGAGTGACATATAGGTATATATAAATAGTTAGTTATTAAATAAAATTAATAAAATATAAGAGACTTATATAAGAGATAGTGATGTAATGAATTTTTTACTATGAATAGCTTGTACCATAAAACTTAATCAAAGTTAATATAACTCTACTTTTTTTTATATAATAAATAAATGAGAAAAGTCATAAGAATAATGTAATAAATATACAATTGTTTAAATATTGCAATATTTTTCATTATTCTGATGATGATGATGATATTGATGATATTATTGTGCAAATCATTTGTTGCTGTATTATCTCTTTCTTAAGTCTATATGAATTTTTAAGATGAACTATTTTCATACTATTGTCACGATAAAATTGTAAGTACGATGAACACCATATTATTTTTAAGAGAAATAGAAGAAGAAGAGAGAGAGAGAAAGAGAGAGAGAGAGCAGTTAATATTTAAGGTAAAAAATTAGTTAAGATGCTGTAAAATCAAACAGTGGCATTTCAAGCGGCGTTAATGGTGGCAGGGGTGGTAGATTTAGTGAATGTGTTTCTTCTGGTCTGGTTTCATCATTAGGACTTACAGATACAGTGCGTAAACGTTCTTTTAATTCTGTTACTTCTTTTTCTTTAATTTCTAGTTGAGTTAACAAGCTTTCAACGAGGCTACGTAAATGAGAATTAACAGTTTTTAATTCTTCTATTACTGTGGTTGTATCTTTAGGGTATTTCGACGAATTACTACTTTCTGAGTCTGGTACTAAAATTAAGCTTATCAGACTATCCTGTTCTTGGATAGTTTTAAATATAGCTTGACGCAATGAAGTATCATTTTTATCCGACGTAGATTCTGCGGAATTTCCTCTTTCGTTTTGTTTAGATATTTGTTTAGAACTTCTTTTTAGAATTTCTAAATCAATCTTATATTCTTCGTATTGTACATGCTTCATCCTGAGACATAAGAAGAAGAAGAAAAATAGAAAAAATTGAATTTGCAATTTCATATCCTTTCTTCTCTTTTTCTTAGCATTTATAAATATCGTGAAAAATTATAATCAAAATAATTTATTTATTTACCTAACAATAGCTGCTTGTCTTTTGTGATAATCTCGTTGAAGTGCAAGAGATTCCAAAGTTATAGCTGTATGCATAGATCCGGAGGAAGGTTTATAACTTGAACTATTTACACTTGAAGCTTCAGATTTATTAAGGTTGGATTGCAGTTTTATAAACGCCTTTGTTAGAAGATTAGCAACAGCTTCGTGACACTCTGCTGCTTCCTCAAAACGTCCTTCCCTTAGATATGCATCAGCCCTCCTTTGACGTGCGTGTGCCTTCAAAATTAAAATAATAAATATTTATATAGAAATGTTGAGCAAAACATGAAAGAAAAAAATAACCTTTATATATTAAAAACTTTATCTACGAGTTCATAGCTTCAAAAATTTACTTCTAAGATGGAAGTATTTAGCTGTGTAATATTTTATAATTTGTACTCATACAAGTTTTAAAATAAAAAATCAAATCTTGCTTTTCAATTAGATCCACTAATAATAATAATAATGTCATCAAGTTGTTTGAAATACAAATATCAGGCATAAATTAAAATAATATTTACATATAAAGAATAAATGTTAAATCTTTACTGTATACAAAAACGAACAATATTATTTACCATACGACATACTAATAAAACAAAGAACAGTATTGAAAGAGTAAAAAAGAAGTTTCACAAATTTAATTCTAAAGAAAACATTATAAAAAATAATTCATTTTTATTTACTTGTATCAAAATTTAAAAAATTCAAATAAATGGTAATTATGAACTTAATAATAACCACTGAAAATCACTTATGTATTTGTAGGCTTAAATTGCTTGATTTGATTGAATTCCTTTATATGTAACAAGTAAGAATATGGTACGACATTGAACTGATAGTCATGGTTATTCTGGTCAATACCGTTCTATCTTATTGTTAGTAAAAAAAATATATTAAAGAGTATGAATAGACCTTCAGATAATTTTCAGTTTGATATGAATATATACATATATACATTTAATGATATTATTTCTAAGATTGTCTCTTTGCTTATGCTGCTTTATTTCAAAACATTACAGTTCTTATCATCTTTAATGAATTTTTATCTACATATACATATACATATACATATACAAATACATATATTTTAACGATAATAATATAGAAAATAATACAAAGAGTATAGGAATGTTATTTCTTGTTGATATTTCTATTGTTATGCATTGTAATTTAAATTACTTTTCCAAATTTTTAGGTTATATAATGACACAAAATTACAACTAATAAAAACAAATAATTGCAAACATAAGTAAAGGTATTTATGACAATAGAAAACTTGAAATGATATTGTAATACACAATGTGATTATTAAGAAAATATTTTATTACAAAGTCTCTTTTTTTATTAAAATGAATCCATATAAAAAAGACCTTCCAGTCATTATCTTGTAAGATATTTGGCTAAACAAAAAGTAACATGGTTTACTTCATCAAAATAATTATTTTGAAGAAAAATCTATTTATCGATCATTGTTTTCTCATAAGTAACAATTTTTCCAATTTCTTTCTAATTATAAACCAAATATCATTGCACTATATTCATTTGACAGTAATTGTTCTTAATTAACATTTGTCAACTCATATCATATCTTTTGTTTCACTTTGCCATCGTCAACTGGTAGATTGATTAAACTTTCTAACGATAGATAAAATAAGAATTATATTTGCAATGTACATATCTCTTCTTAATTTTGAATGCATCATATTGAAATAAGTAAAGAAAGTAAATGAAATGTAATGAGACAAAGGAACAAAATTCCAAATGAAAATAAAAAGATAACCAAAAATTAATACAATAAAAAAAGAGTATTATTTATGAACTTAGAAATATTTAAATAATACATTCAACTAGCTCTATTAAATAAAATACAAGTAATAAACAAACAAATATGGTAAATAAATGCAAGAAATAAATATAGTAGATAAATATAGAAAAAAAAAATAATCAAAAATAGGAAGAAATAGAAGGAAAGATAAAAAATATCATTAAAAATTATTTACAAATAAGTATAAAAATATAATAAAAAAGAGAGATAAGGAAAAAAAACAATATTTGAATGATTTCTCAATGTGTAATAGGAGGAGACTTAAATCGAAAACGAAGAAAACATACATTCCAATAATAAAACATCTGATGGTACTCACCAGGTTCAAGGCAGAAGCCTCCATGACTGATCAGCTGATCGAACGATATTAAGAAAACAGAATAAAACACATACTTCGTTATCATCCGCAGAAGGTTTTTGTAAAAGCTTATTCTAAGTTATATCAATTGAGCATTATTCCAGCAAAGTATGTTTTGATATAGTTACTAAAAATCGTTGCAAGATGGCGATAGTTGTACATCTTAAACGAATAGGGTTAACTGACGCGTTTCACATTCTTGTTATGGTATATAGTTTTTAATTAATTTCTTTGTTAATTATGCAACGCATTTACAATCGTTTTACATCTGTATTATTTTGAATCGTAGAGATTAATTATATGGTACGTATTATATTTAAATAATCTTAAATTGTTTTTTAATACTAATCTAATCGTATTTATATAAATTTGATTTGAAAATATTAATAACCATGTGTGTGTGTTATAACCTAAAATAAATAATCTTATATTAATATAATATGAAAAAAATATTTGCATAAACGATTATTTATTTTTCTTTTTCTTTTTTTCTTCTTCATTTTTTATTGAATTTATTTCCTTGTATTAGGTTAATTACTTCGATCGCGTGTCATTAGCTCGTTAAGGGATGTATACATACATATGCTGTATGTATATTTGTATATATATGTGATATGTATGTATTTATGAACATTTTTTATCTTTTTTTATATTTTTAGTTTAGTAATAAAAATTTTGTAAGAACTTGGATATTTTATGAAAAATTTGTAATTAAAATCATAATATAGATTTACATAAAAAAATTTACATATATATATATATGCAATAAATATTTTTATTATGTATTAATATTATACTGATAGCACAGTATAATAATAATACATTTTATTATAATAGTAAAAATCTTTTTCTTTTTTTTATATTATACTTTACAATACTATTTATATAAGATTATAATATATTACTACTTATACTTATATGTTATATATATATGTTATATATGTTATTCTATAATAGTTATTAGTTATTATATATGTTTATTCTATAATGTTATTCTATAGATATATATATATATTAATACTAAAATATATAATAAAAAGTAAATATATTAAAATAATCAAAAAATATAATATTAATTAATAGATAGAAACTGTATATATATATAATGTATGTGTTGTGTAAGAATGAGTAAATAAATATAAGTAAAGTATAGATTCAATCAAGCTATTACAGAGCCGATTACAGTCACATACATTATCATGATTCACACTTCGATGTTACTACGTTGTAAGGCAACTTTACGGTCGTTGGGACTTCTGCCTTGCACATAAAAGGCGAGAAGAAATTAAGCGCGGACGATCATAATGACTAAGCCCAATGGAAATATTATAATGAAGAGGAATTATTAGAAGTATTGTAATATTTATATATATATATTTCTATATGCTAAACATATTTCAACTTTATTATTATACATATATGAATAAATTAAACTTGTAATTATTATATTTATATACTTTTTTTAATTTGATGTATAAATTTGTTTATATTTCAGTATAGATTTATCAATTTTATTATTATTATTATTATTATTTATTATTACCATTTCTGTCCAAATGCATAAAAATTAATTTAAAGAATAACATATATAGATAAAATTAGTCGTACCATATATTATGCCATATATTATGAATAAGAAAAAATAATTTCTTAGGATCATTCATTGTATTAATTAAATTTCATTATTACATTATAAATTATTCATAAGTTTTTTCCTTATTGTATATGATGTCATGTTTTATGTTACACGAGGGTGGGGTTGACAAGTTTTGAATCTTAATAAAAAAAAATACTGAACAGAAAGTGGATTTGACCAATAAACAAAATTGTTCCTAACTTTTCATAACACATAAACAGTTCATACCTTTTCAACACATCCACGTATATTATATTGTTAATAAGAATAATTTCAAGCAGTTAATATTAATATATATTATAATAATTGATTAATCGAAATTTTTCAATTATTTGTTATTAATGAAATTAAACGATAACGTAAATTTATAAATAAATGAATGATTTTATTATATTATTGAAGTATAATCCCCAGTAGCACAAAATATTGAAAAATATTGAATACACACATGTATTCACACAATATTTTTCAATATTTTATGCTACTAGGGATATTACATGGTGGATTAAATAATAATAATAGTAATAATTATCATCGTTCGTTATGGTTAACTTTAAGTGAAGTTTCAGGTAACATTTGAGAAAAGGTAAAAAAACAAAAGGAAAATAATATAGATACGAAAATTAGAGAACAAATGAGTGAGTTGATTTTCTCTTCAATATACCGTAAACGTGTTAGCGCGCTCAATGAACGACCAAATCTTTTAGCCTGAGAAGACGAAAAGATTCTCACGGTTCAACACTTATGTATATCGTTCGCATGAACATTCTTGGAAAAAGGTGGGGGCGAAGAACGCCGGAGGGTTCAGTTACTCACTGGAAACGCAACCTTTCATACGTGTGAAAAACTTTTCCCTAACGCTATCTATAATAGTAATCGTCGTTACATGATTTAGGGTATTAATTCATCATTGTTTTTTATTTTTGTTTATAGAGAGACTTATTTATAAGACAATGATTTATTATTGAGAGAAAATATTTATCGAAAGAGAACTTAACTCATTTATTTTTATTTATTTATCTTCCAAAAAATAATTGTTTTATAGTTGAGAAGATGCATCCATTTATATTATACAGGGTGTCCTGTAATTAGTGGTATAAATGAGCAAGGGATGATTCTACATGAAAAATTAAGTCGATAATGTATAACATAGGAGGCTTTGTTTTTTTTTTTTTTCAATAAAAATTTATACGCAGAATCATCCCCTTTTTGTTTCTATCACCAATTACAGGACACCCTATATATTTCTAATTATATATTAGAATTGTTACAAAGTAATACACCATTTTGTAATAATTAAAAAAAAAAAACAATCCTCTAAAGTAAAATTGAAATCCAACAATTCGATCGGATTACAGTTGAAACGTTTAATTCATTGAAATAGAATGAAAAAGTAATGGTGTAATGGTGTATACGTAAGATGTAAGACTCGTAAGAAAGTAAATAAGTGGGAGAAGTATAAGTTTGTGTATGTGTGCGGTCGCACGCGCTTGCACTCTCGTGAATGGGCACGGCTCGTGGACCAAGCACGGCGGCGGCAACAGCAACAGCAACAGTAACAGCGCTGGTGCCTGGTGGTGGTGATGGTGGTGGTGGTGGCGGCGGCGGCCGTATGAATGAAATAGTAAATATAATTGACAGAAGGGCAGGAGGCGTGGGCAGGCCAGTCGGGCGTTCAGTCAGAACGCTCGGGCAGAAACAGGCGGAACGAGCTGGAAGACGGAGGGGAATGGCGTTATGTATGAGTCGGACGTAGGATCGAGGTCATCACCTTTCTATCATCCAAAAGCAGACATTTTCCTCATTTTATTTTATTAACCTTTTCAGCTTTCTTCCTGCCCTTCTTAATTTTAATCTTCCCAGTTACTATCTTTTGAATTTCATTTATTAATCTTGTTTGTTCCGACTTTTTTTTTTTTTATTTTGATATTTTTATCAATATTTTTGACTTATTTTCTTTAACTTTCAAATTTTCTTATGTCGTAATGGAAATTTGAGTGGTTTACGTGATACGAAAGCAGACATTTATGTAGTATAATTTTCTTATTTCTTTTGTAAGTTTCTGCTTTTGAAACTTTAATCTTGCTAATGTTATAGTATCTTTTGAATTTCTTTTATCAGATTCATTTGTTATGTTTTTCTTTGCTTTTGAATTTCATTTATCAAAAGAATTTATGTAGGTTGTTGTTTTTCGATAAGTAAAATTATTTCTTTTTTCATGAAGAATATTTGAAAAATTGTTCAATACGCTTGTACCATTATCTAAACGATTCAATAATTATTATTATTTAAAAGTAAATATTTTTATAATTTCTCTTTTTTTTCAGTTACAACTCTTATTATTAGTATTATTCAAATTAAATATTAACTTATTAAATATATAAAAATAATTAATACAATTATCTGCTAATTGAAGTAGAAACTATAATCAAGAAGTAAAGTTCATTTATCTATCATTATTTTTATATATTTTCATAATATTCGATAAACTTTTGTATACTTTTGAAATTCTTTTATAGCGTTAGAGAAAGTGAGATGATTTTAAGTGATAAGAGCAACCCTTTTGAAGTGGATCGTATCTTCGATTCTTTTCAAAAGAAATATCCGTCTTTAAAGTAGGATACGAAATTTAGGTCATCTTATTTCTATTATTTAAAAGTAGACATTATTTAATCATTACCTTAAACTCAAATTTATTATAATATCTGATCGTTATCCAATCAATTTAATCGATCAAGTAAATCAAAATTTATTTTGATCAATTGATCAATGAAATAATTCAATAAATTATAAAAATTTCTTCTACAATTTTGTGCAATCAAAATCCAGATGATTATCTGTGACGAAGACAACCCCATTGAAATTAATCATTTCTAAAGATGGATAGATTGGCATCTTTTGGATACACCAAAATGATGGTTTTTCGATCTTCATCGATCGAACTACTACCTACGCGTTTACGTCATGATTTCTGTCTCTTGAAAGAAAGAGAAAGAGAGAGGAGCAAGAAGACGATTGGCCAGGAAAGTTCGCGTCGGAGACCGGTGAAGGAGAGCACGGAGAGTCAGCTTCTTGGCCACTCTTGGTCTTACCAAGTATCCCCTCTTCTTTTACAGAACCACCAAGTGACAACCAAAGACGGTAGGAAGGTACGGCTTCCGGTCGCCCACGCGACTATCTAGCCGGTCCTCGAATCGGCTCGAATCGCTGCTGTTGCCGCTTGTGAAAATCCACTCAGGTGCCTAGTCAGACACCTTCCTTCCTTCCTTCCTTACTTATTTACTTACTTACTTACTTACTTACTTACTTACTTACTTACTTACTTACTTACTTACTTACTTACTTACTCACTTACTTGCTTTCATAATCTTTAGGCTCGTGTCATATGCTCTCTTCAAGGATAACTAATTTCAGAATTAGCTTTAAGAATTTGATCTCATCTTTTTTTATTACTATCGTAGAAAAAGCTTTTCCGGTTTCATTCATGATTTTCATAATTAAGAATTATTTAGCCTAATTGAGAGCTTAGTTTGTTGCTGTATAGAAAACTTTTTAGATGTTTTTCATTATATTCGTAATTTGTTGATTTGGATTAGGTGTAATATGTTTGGAGTTATACTAATCGAGAGTTTGGTCAGTTGTTGTCGTAAAGAAAGTTATTCTATTTTCTTTTATGATTTTCTTAATCTGTTATTTGAGGATAGATAAGATTGAAGTAAACCTAATTGAGTACATTGATAGATAATTCGAACCTTTCCTATTTTTTCCTTAATCTTTTCGCCCAGCGTCACAGATAGTTAGTCTAATCAAATTCCCTGATAATGTTTTTTTAGCTATTTCGAATAAACATGGACGAAGTAAACATTAAATGTCAATTTGAACAATTTTGATAATCATCATGTACGGAATGGTGAATTAAAATGAAGAGTCCAAAAGAAAAGAAGATAAAAAGAAACGAAATAAGAAAAAAGTAAGTCGACGGGAAGTGATCAATGAAATTACGTTTGGAAGGTAGCCGTAATTCAGGAGCAAGCGATAAAAGAGTCACGAAAGGTCCTCTTCTACCGTTTCCTCAGCTACTCCTGCGTGTTGGAGAACGCAAAGGTTCTTTGCTTGCGTCTACTCTCTCGAAGTTTTTCCCCCCTCCTTTCAAAGTCTTCCCCCTCCTCACACATCAACATCACTATCCTCAACCCGTCCTCTCTCTTTTCTTACTGAAAATGAGAGAGAGAGAGAGAGAGAGAGAGATAGTGCATCTGAATGCGGGAGGGATAGTTTCCGGTCGCCCACGCGCTTCCACACGACGACCACGACGACCACTATGACGACGACGACGACGACGACGACGACGACGACGACGACGACGACGACGACGACAAGCACTTCGCTCGAGGCGTCCTGGACGAAACACACTCGTACTCGGATACCTCATCTGCGAAAGTGAAAAAGTCAGCTCTCGGCCGTTGCGCAAGTACGCTCGAACCCCCTTTTACGGTTCGGACTGTTCCTTCATTGCGGACTTGCGTTAGCTTATTTATGATTTTACTCGACGTAGACGTTATGCTTGATGTGTGACTAGTATATATTGTTCTATACTTTCATATATGTTATTGATGTTATACTTTCAATATTTAAATATTTATCGACATTGTTTATATACCTTCGGTTTCCATCTTTGAATATATTTCTGATTTTTATGTTAAATTTTTTCTTTTCTTTTTTTTTTTTTTTTTTTTTTTTTTTTAAATCAAATTGGTTACAAAAATTTGTATAAGAAGTATTTTATAAAGTTTGCAATTACGACTTAATTAAAATAAGGGGTACAATATTATTATTTTTTTTTTTTTTTACTGCAAACGTAATTAAATGAGTAGAATTGAAAAGTTTTCACCCTTACAGAAACGATTTTTTTCTGACTTAGGTAAATTATATTTTTGTTTTCAAAATAGTTTCAAGACTTATGTTAGAAAAAAAAAAATAGGTAAGACAATTTTTAATTCATTCTCGTTTAATTTTGCCAAGATTTACAATAACCTTACTTTTTTCAATGAAATTAATTAAAGGCAATGTTTTTTCTTTTTTTTTTTTTACTACGGTTATTAAAAATCTGTTTTTTTTTTTGGGAAAGAAAAAAATTGTGTTTGATGTTGTTATACTTTGCAGAAAATATTTGGAAGATAATAAGGATTTTCTTGTTAGTCCCACGCCACTGGGAGGCCAACTAGTCTCGCGTTCCTACTCGCTCGCCAGCTCATTGCGACAAATAATCAGCATCACGTGCGCTTTTGTAACGAGCAGCACGGCTACGTGGGTAAAGCATAGTACCGGTATGAAGTACTAAGTATCTAGTACCTTAGATGCTAAGGTATGAAGTTTAAAACTCTATGCCAAGTCTATGTGCTTCGATGTTACCACAAATGTTTTACGAATATCCCTTACCATTACGTTTTCTTTCTTTCTTGTTTTCTTTCTTTTTTTCTTTCTTTCTTTTTCTCTTTCTCTCTTTTCTATGTTCAATGCTAACGAAGACATTTCAATTTCTTATTTTTCTCTTCGTTAACTTTGCATTTAATCCTCGATCTCGTTTATATTCCCGTTTCTCTATTCAATACAAAATCGACATACGATATATCGCGTTTTTTTTTTATATTTTTTTTTTTATTTAAGATTACTGAATTTTAATAAATTTGCGATGCACATATGAGAATTGCGAAAGAGGAGAAAGCGCGTGAAATTTTAATATTATTTAGAAATTTTCATTAATTCTTTTATCTTATTTTCATGATGTAGAAGTTTAGTCTATTAAATACTTTTTTTTATTTATATCTATTATTTAAAAAAAATTAATTTTTCTGTGTAATGTCGCTTATATGTGTTATAAACAATTAATTTAATATTTATTAAATAATATTTATATATAATTAATTTAAATAATTATATTATTTATTGTATTATATATTATACTATATATATAATATATAATAATATATAATAAAATATATTATTATATAATAATTAAAATAATTATAATAATATATATTATAATAATATATAATATATAATAATATATTATAATTATATATAAAATAAAAATTTTATATATAATTATATATATAAAATAAATAAAATTTTTTTAATAATAATATTATTATTAAATTATATTACAAATATGAAATAATATTATTTTTATTTTTAAATAAAAATTTTATATATAATTACCCTTCTTTTTTATTATATAATCACAAAAAGTAATATAAAACTCGTTAAAAATCTGTTAAATAATTAATAAAGTAAAAATATGAATTTAGAAGGTGAAAAAAATGCGCGTGGAATTCAAATTTCAACTACATTAACTGAATTTATACTTTGTTTAAGTTAAAAAAAAAAAAAAAGAATAAAATGATAATAAGCTCCTACTTAAGAATTATATATTAAAAATTTATTTATTATATAATTATTAAACTGAAGATATGTATCTACAAATTTTAAAATGATAATAGAAATAAGTGTCGAGAAAATTGAAGTTGTTGATATTCTTACCGGTATTTTTTTTTTTTTTGGTTCACGTTTTAAGATTATTGTTATGCTTTTTTAACAATAAGATAAATCGATTTTATCGCAGAGAGGATTAAGTTCTCGACAGCTTGCTATAATTTTACATTAGGTATTGTAGAAAGGTGGTCCCCCCGATCGTAAGGATTAAAAATAGCGATGACGACTTATTCGTCTACGCGTAAATACCGATAGTGAGTGAGACTCGTTCGAGAAGCCGTAACTTTCATTGATTTCAACTAGAGGTAGGTCACGGAAGGTTTAGGTCGCCATTAAACTCACCCTTTCGAGAATTCTTCTTTTAAGTATACTGGAGATTGAATTTAAGATCATTTTAGTTTCATGAGTTGCTGTTTAAAAGATGGTACGAATTCTAAAATTTATTATTTTAATATTCATAAATTTAATTCACGTGGAATTTTTGTATTAGGTCGTTTCAAAAGTTTCTTCTTCTTTTTTTTTTTTTTTAATAATTCTACGGGTACAATATTTTTTATATTGAATAATTTAATGTATACAAGAAAGTAAAATAGTGCAGGATGAATATTATCTAGTAAAATAATTATTATTTTATATTAAATTATATTGTACTAATTATTAGTATTAATATTTAACTAATTATTTAATTTTTATTAATTAATAAATAAATTTTACTAATTATTTAGTAAAATACATACAAAAAAAAACAATATTACGTATGCAATATTGTTTAACTTAAAATGTAATAACTTTAAATATATATATTTGTTTTAATACAAATTGAAGTAAACATTTTGAAAATAGTTTATTTGATAAAATATATTTTATTAACATTGCTATCTTTTTTAAGTACGTGTTTTTACTACTTGCTATTTATAAAACGAAAGATAATACACAATAACACAAATTAATTAATTAATTTATTTATTCGATAAATTGTATTTTATTTATATAGACGTATCGATTTAAAATACATAATGAAAATCATAAACATAGCTTGTTCTGTATTGTAATGTAACGTAATTGTATTGTAACGTAAGTTAGAAGTAAGGTAGGTCAGTATTTCGGGCAAGGTCGTAGAAACCGGACGTGCTCCAAAATTGTTTCAACATATTTCAAAGTAATTCATTTACCTTCTTATATTATTTCAATTCTATTATTTTCTAATCTAAACAAAAATACATATTTTATTTATTTTGAAAGTAGCCTAACTCCATTTATGTTCGAATCGAGATATTCAAGGGTTTGCGTTTCAATGCAATTAAAAATATACGTATAAGATACTAACGAGTTATACTACTTAAGTTTATCTAAAGGTGTTAAGTTTATAGTTCCTATTAAAATAGTGCCAATTATTAAGTGAATAATATGAGTTTTCTTACCACGAATGGAGTTAGGCTCCTTTCTAAATTAACAATTTGATTTGTTATAAAATTTTTAAGGGACCAAAACATCCATTCAACATAATTTAAGATGCTTCAAATTGAAAACAATACTCAGTTTATTTTACACATATTTAAAACACTTTAGAAACATAATTTATGCGATTGAAAACATTTTTTAACTACATCACGCACAAAAAATTACAAACATAACCTACAAAACAATTTACTACTCATCTACATTTTGTGTGTATGAAAGGGATTTGAAGAAATCATGATGTTTCAGTGGTATATATCGTAATAGGTCAATTATGTCCTTGAATTTTGCTGTTGTAATTTGTCTGATATTTTTTATAAAGTTGTGTCAATACAATATTTTCGAACTTTCTTGGTCTACCCCCGACGTGGTAATAAATTCAGGACTTTCTAATTTTCATTCTCATTCATTGATGTTTTATAGAAAATTTTATACAGTTCATTTCTGACAAAACGCATTGAACATATTTTTAACCAGTTTATTGATTCTTCATCAGAATTCTTGACCTTTTTCAAAATTGCTACTTCTAATAATTTTGTTCATACAAAATCTTCTTGTCTCATTTTATTTACAGTAAAGTATTATCATATTTACTCGGAATATAAGCAATCTCAAATGCTTTTTATTGATACATAACATGAAGTTGTACAATAAACACTTGCAATCGGAAAATAATAATTGATAAATGGAGTTAGGCTACTTTCAAAATAAACTTTTTCATCATTTCATTAATACGCAATTTTTCTTGTTACAAAATATTCATGATTTTAAATATATTAGTAACAAATTGCTTCAGAATGAAAAAAGATCATGTAAAAATTTAACTACGGTAGGTAACTCGATTTTTTTGGGAGAAAATGGAGTTACGCCACTTTCAAAATAAACGGCTCAGATAAATAATTAAAAAAAAAAAAAAAAAAAAAAAATTAATAATATTTATAATCGTTTGAAAACGTGTTCAATGTTCTCGTTAGAACATGAGTAAGCTAGTTGTAAGCTTGAGACAAGGTTAAACTTGGGATAATCATCGATGACATATTTTGAGGATCAAATAACAGATCTCTCCTTCTAAGATAGCGCCTTGGTTACCTCTCATTATACCAAGTCACAGAGATATCACGGTTACACGTTCTCTCTTAGAATTATCTTAATGGCGACGACAATACTTAATTTCGTGTATAGTGCCGGTTTATGATAGCCTGAGTGTATCGTATACTCTTTCCAACTTACAAATATGCTTGTATACGTTTAAGAGCGAACACGAGATTCACGTATTCTTTCTACCACACACACACACACACACACACACACACACACACACACACACACACACACACACACACACACACACACACACACACACACACACACACACACACACACACACACACACACACACACACACACACACACACACACACACACACGTTATATACGTACACATTGATACGTGCGTGCATACACTAACGACCAAAAGTTTGGAATCCCTGCGTAAATTCAGAGAAATAGGATGTTTGTAAAGAAAATATATGAATGTTTTTCTAGTAATTCTTAGGTATTATTTTTCAAAAACTTACAGGTAACACGTTTTACATTTTGTATTATTTTTTTTTTATCAATGAAAGAATATTTTTACTTCAAATTATCCTTTCGTCAAAAAATTGGATTTATTTTTAATGAAATCCTGATATATTTTGGTCATATGTTAGTAATTAAGTTTTGAATATTTTTTAATTTATATGAATACTGTAATAAATAAATATATAATATAATATAAAAATGATGATAAATAAATAATATATAAAATAATATATAATTAAAAATATATAATATATAATAAATATAATAATGAAATTCTGATATATGTATTTTGGTCATGTTAGTCATTAAGTTTTGGATATTTTTTAATTAATATGAATATTGTAAAATGAATATGTATTTCATATATATTCATTTTACAATATAGATATAAAATACTTGATTTAAGAACAGAGCAGAATTTTGCTAAAAAAAAATGATAGAAAATAAGACAGGAACGTTGTTTCTATCGTCAGGACTTTTAAAAACCAGGATCAAATTCTATTATGAATAATGGATGAAGTGTTCATGTTTTCATCAATTCCATGATTTTTGTAGAATTTGACAAAGTTTAATCTCAAAATTACCTTAAATTGAGCAAAGAAACTGTACAAATGGATTAAAAACATAAGAAAGTTCGGAGATCTTTTAAAAAATCATTCAATTCGTTAAATGAATGAAAATTTATTGGGATATTCGATTTTTTATGAAAATCAACCAATGATTTTAAACTTTAAGAGTGTAATTCATTCATATATAATTTTTGTATTTTTCTTTTCCTGAACGTAGCGTTGAGTAATAAAATCTTTGCCTGGAATGTTACTGATTCTAGCAGTGCATTGGAACCACTTTAATAAAAAGAAGAGAAGAAGAAAGAAAGAGAGAAGACTCTCACCTTGTGTATACAAACCACCCACCACGAGAAGCACGAGACACAGATTGTTCATTTTTCATAGAGAATTCGTTGTTTGTGTGACGTTATATCTCTTTCTTCTTCTTTATTTCTTCTTCACTTACTTTTTTCTTCACGACTTTCATTATTCATTGACTGGAAGATCATTGAATAACAGAAAATATATCTTACTCTCTCACTTTCCTGTATAATAGAAAACTTGTAATAAGTTTGTTTCGATCACATGTTTTTTTGAAATTCTATTATTTAATGTTTATCTATTTATTTAATATCTTAATATATATAAATTACGTGTCATGTTGTTTGTCCGCAATGGACTCTTAAACTACTGAACCGATTTTAATCAAATTTTGCACACTGTTTGCAGTTTCATCCAACTTGAAAGATAGGATAGTTTATATCTTAATTTATAATCGCAATATTTGTTTATTAACAAAGAGTCATGATTATCTCTGTTAGTTTGATAAGATTCTAACAAATGGTGGTATAAGGTAAATCGTTGACTTAAAGACGTGTATATCGGACTGATTGTGAGCCACAGCAACGTGTGGCGGGGCACCCCTATTTAATATATAATATTATTATTATTATTATTATTTAATTATATTATTATCTAATATATATATATATATATATATATATCTATTTATCTAATATTTATTTTTTTTACCAAAAATTGATATCAATCGATTAGAGGATATGATGAAATTAAAGATTGAGTTTTGTTATAATTGTGACGATAAAGATGAAGATAAGAAAACAAAAGTATTAAAAATATTGGATAAATAATTAACACGTTGACTGCCATGTTGACTGTCATATATGACAGGCTACGGTTTGTTCTGAGACGCCACGGTGGTCACTGGTGACCGCAACGTATGAACCTTTTACAATTGTAAAAAACTAAAAGAAAATTGAAAGTTAGTGTATTTAAATATGACCGATATATAGAAAATAATTTGAAATAAAAAGTGCCCTATTGAACAATTACAATTTTTTATTAACATCAATTTATTATTATTTTGCCATTATATTCTTTGAATAATAAAAATAATTTCGTGGTGTCCTGGGCAAAACATATAATTTCGGCGTGGTAGTCGAAGGGTTAAATAGTAACAATAATTACAATACGTTAAGTGATTTACCATGAACAAATGTACTGTTCAATTTCATTTTAAAACTAATACAATAACAATCGATAAATAATAAAAAGAAAGATAACAATCTCATCATAAATCTCGAAAGTTAAGAATAACAGCGACAAGATAGTAAGTTTGAGGTAAAAGAAGGATAATAAAGAAAAGAAAAAAGAAAAAGAAAAGGTCCACAAAAAAAAATAGAAATTTAATGTATTATCGCGCGTGGACCAATCAAAGATAGAAAGAGACAAACAGAAAGAGAGAGAGAGAGAGAAAGAGAAAAGAGAAAAGAGAAAAGAGAAAAGAGAAAAGAGAAAAGTAAAAAACAAGATAAGAAAAAAAAGAAGAAGAGGAATAATAATAATAATAATAATAATAATAATAATAATAAAAAGGAAGAAGAAGAAGGAAAAAGAAAGAAGCGGGTAAATAAAGATCGAGCCGTCTCCCACGCCGTGACCATTGTTATTATATATCCCGTGGGGTATTGTTCCCATGGGAAAAGTGGACAAGGCTGGTCCAGCGGCTAGGCGGTCATATGAACAAGTAAGAGAAAGAAACAAAATAAGAGAGAACATAAGCGAAAGAGAGAGAGAAAGAGAGAGAGAGAGAGAGAGAGAGAGAGCGACTAAAAATGAGAAAGTGAGAAAGAGAGAGAGAGAGAAAAAGGGAAAATAAGAGGAAGAATAAAGAGAGAGAGGTATAGAGAAAGATTAGGAGAGAATGAGAGACTAGGAATGAAAGAGAGAGAGAGAGAGATAAACATAGAGAAAGAGTAAAAGAGAATAAGAAAGACTATGAAGATGAAAGCAAGAGAGAGAGAGAGAGAGAGAGAGAGAGAGAGAGATAGATAAAAGGGTCCAGGTAAGAAGAGACGCGTGCGTACACGCGCGTTCGCGCTCGTGCGGGCACTCACACGGGCTTAGGCATTTAAGATATCGCGAGGGCCGTTCACCTCGCGTCGAGAGTTACTCTCCGTCCTCGTCCATGGACGAGCTTGCGTTCGCGCGCGCGAGCGAGCGTCAGCGAGAGAACGAACGAGCGAGTGAGTACGGACACCTACGTATACTCTCCTCTCACTCCCACTCTTTTCATTCATCTCTTTCTATCCATCTATCTTTCCTTCTCTCTCTCTCTCTCTCTCACTCACTCCCTCCCTCTTTCTTTCTCTCTCCCTTTCTCTCGTTTCTGCAGGCTGGTGGATGCTCGAGGAACAGGGTGCGGCCCAACCCACCTCGCTTGAGTTACCTACCCATATTACCGTCTAGCTGGGTATATATTCAGGCGCGAGCCACGCACGGCCCAGGATACTATGCCATATTTGCATCCATGATCCAGGACACGTGTGTACCACCAGAGAGCGATAAAGAAAGAGAGAGAGAGAGAAAGAGAGAGAGAAAGAAGGAAAGAGAACGCGTGTGCGTCCTTTTTTTTATTTCTTCTCGGTCTTCGTTTTATTTTTCTCTTCATTTCCCCCCACCCCTTCTTTTAGCTTAACCACCAATACCAACACCTTCCTCACCTTTTACTCCACCATTTGTCTCTCTCTTTCTTTCTTTTTCTCTCTCTCTCTCTCTCTCTCTCTCTTTCTCTTTCTGTTTAGCATCATCGTCATCATCACAGTTTCTTCGACACTCGATCGTATGGAGAAAAATCAAAAAGAGATAAAAGAAGAGAGAGAGAGAGAGAGAGAGAGAGAGAGAGAGAAAGAGAGAGAGAGAAAGAGAAATGGAATATGATTCTTGGGGATGTGCGAGATCTTTTTATTTTTTATTTTTTTTTTTTTTATCTTGAAGCACAGAGAGACGGTCTACGAGGGATTATAAATCGTACGAAGGATCGAGGATATCGATGCCAAGCTGCTCCTATCCTGAAAGCCAGTACTGCGAATCAGCAAGCCAGAGCCAAGCAAACCAGCAAGTAAGAAAGCAAGAAAGCCAGTCAGCCAGCAAACCAGCGATCGTGACCGAGCCCGAGAGATGGTAATGCAGTTGAGATAGTGCGCGAGCGCGCGTAACACGGCAGCCAAAACTTTCCCCGGCGCCAAAGAACGCCAAGCAAAGTCGTCGACGACGAGAGGAGCAACCGGGTATATCTCATCGCTACGGCATGCTGCTGTTTTCCTGTCTACTTCGTCCTTCGAAGGTATCTCAACTTCCCCCCCCCCCCCACCACCATCTCCACCCCTATCCCCACTCTCCTCCTCCCTCAAGGGTTCACCTCTTTTCATTTTCTTTTTGTTTTTTTTTTTGCTTCTAGGGTTTTTCAGTTTTCCTTTGTTCTAAATTAATTTGAAACATTTTTGTTAACTTTTTTTTAATTGATTTCTTTTAAATTCATTTGCAATATTTAAGTATGGTGTTATATTATTGGTTTGTTTTATATTAATCTGAAACATTTGTAGTATTGTTTTATCTTGATCTGCAAGATTTTTGTTATTTGTAATTACTAATTATTTCTCTTGATTCTTTTTCAATAATATTAAATACTATTAATATTAATACTAATAATATTAATATTTATAATTATAATATAGTATTTTATAATAGTATTATAATAATAATATTAGTATTAGTATTAGTTAATATTAAATACTCATTTTTTAAATAAAATTTCTTAGTTCTGCTTTATATATATATATAAATAATCTGGATTATTTTTGTTGAATATTTTTTATTGTCAAAAACTGTTTTCAAATTCGTTGCTACCTTTAATTTTCTATTTCCTTATTTTAGCTTTAGAAAGTCATGGGAAATTTTTTGTTTGTATTTCTACTGGTTTATTGGTTTATTCATATAAGGTAAGTGACTATGTACCTTGCTTTTGGATTTGTTGTTTTCTTTTTCCTGTTTCATTAATTAATTATTTAAAAAATTTAGTATATTAGTATATTTCAAATTAGATTTACGAAGTTTTATTCTGAAAAAATACAAATATTCAGAAAAATTGGAATAATTTGAATACCTTGCGTTTAGGTTTATTAATTATATTCCATAAACGAAGCTATACAATAATAAATGTAATTTATATTATAATATATTAAGAAAAAAAAAACAAAAAATAATAAATTTATCTTTTTTTAAATCAATTTAGTTATTTAATTTTCTCTCTCTCTCTCTCTCTCTCTTTCTCATTCTTTACACTACAGATTCTCGTCCCATTTTAAAAACGATAAGAAGGCACGTTTTGGAGATTCGAAGGAACGTCGTGAATCACAAGATTAGCGCGAGATTATGGTCGTGTGTTCCCGGTGGACACTCGATACGTACGTTCACGTAACCGGGAAATAAACCTCGGGAATGGTCAAATTTATCACAGCTCTAAAAGCTAAGAATGTGTGCGTGTTTGTACTATAAACGATCGGCGTTCCTTCGATCGACACGCGCACACATACACACATATATATACACACATACTTTTAACATACTTGAACGTATATCCTATATTCGCCCGTCAAAATATCTGTCAAAACGGTCCTACGAATATCATCAAAGATTATTATAGCTCGTGCATTTGTGCTTACCAGCAAGTTGAGTTGTAAATTTCGAAGTGACGTAAACTTTCTCTATAGTGATTTCCGATCTTCTTGAAATTCTAAGCTAAAGTCTCTCTTCTTTCTTCCGGTTTCGATAATCATCTTCTGTAAATAATCGTAGAAAAAGAAAAACGAAGAAGAAAAAAGAGACAGATGAATGATTCATAGACGAAAACGATTAATTCGACTTTTAGTATTTTCCAAATTTTAATATAAAAGTATAATTAAAATATAATATAAT
This sequence comes from Polistes dominula, assembly GCF_049000335.1. Taxonomy (NCBI): domain Eukaryota; kingdom Metazoa; phylum Arthropoda; class Insecta; order Hymenoptera; family Vespidae; genus Polistes; species Polistes dominula. Next base: position 5,891,913 of record NW_028300879.1, on the reverse strand, counting down.
TAAATATATACCAATATTTTTATAACCAATAAAACATACAATTGTGATTTATCTTATTTTATTTTATGTTATAATTATTAAATAAATTGAAAATTACCGTGAATGGAAGGGTCGCGTTCAGGGACGGGAACACTGGAGGGATTTGGTATTTGTGGCAATGAACTTTCGAGTTCCTAATGTCAATTAATAATTAATAAATAAATTAAATAACAAATTTAAAAAAAAAACAAATATTTTGTTTGTATTAAAATTTATTTATATATATCATGAAATAAATCGTATGAAATTTTTTGCAATTTTTAAAACTTATATCACTATTACCATAAAATTATTGGCACATTATTTTAATGAATTTAATTCTGTAATTGAACAAACGAGTAGTACAAATAGAGACAAAGTGAGATAATCATTTCGATTAGTACAGCATTCTAACAAAAAAAAAAAAAAAAAAAACCAATAATAGTAAAACCAACAAAAACGAGGAAATGTGTGTGGATCCGGATCGACGAAGATCGATGAGCAAGAAAGTGGTTGTTTGGTGTGTATCACAGTAGCACGCTCGTTATACGAATTCCTAAGATAGCTGAGTCCCATTCGGAGGATGTTGGCTCGAGCTTGACTCGAGTTCTCCGATCGCAGTTATTACTGCTATTTCTACGAGTGGTTCTTTCGATAGAATACAAGATGCAAATTTTTTTGATCAAACGAATAAGAAATCTATTACCTTGGTGACAAAGTTTTTTTTTCCTATTTTTACGTTAAATGTAAAATTAAAAAGTTTTCTTTTTAACACTAGATTTATGGAACCCGTCAAAATTTTACTAACCAAAATTAATAAACATTTAGGCACTTAAGTAATTACGCCATCACAGCAAAAATTCCGCTAATGCGCCAATAAAGAGCAATCTTGTTGTTCGCACACAACAACCTTGTTGTTTGCGCACAGCAACCGTCAGGGTTGCGTCAGAGTTTCCATAGGGTTTCGTCAATAGAGACTGTTTTGAATCTATGTTAAGTTCTATATTGGCCCATTTTCCACCGAAATCCGATTGACTACTTTTTATAAATAAAATGTTTTTGTTTGTCTCCTTCTTTCGCAGGCTCAATCCTATATGTTTGTTTCTTTTTCTCTTTTTACTTCCGTTTCATTGCCGCGTTATGCCACCGCTCGCCACATCGTTACGCCGCCGTGTTTCGTGTTTCATTTTTTCTAATCATCCACATTCTAAAGAAGTTTTCACTTCAAAAATAAAAAGGTATTAAAGATCTAACAATGAGTATCTTAATAAGCGTAGATTGATCGATGATCTTATGTTAATTAACAAATTGAAGTTCAAAGGAATACATCTTTACTAATAAATATATCGTTGACGCATTATTGTGTAAAAAAATGGATTGCTTTTCATAATGGTTTATTTTAATACTTGAATAAAAAATAAATAATAATCAAAAATATAATATATTTAATTAAAAATATTCTAAGAGTAATAATAAAAATTAAATGAAATAATCTGTGCAAAGATGCAAAAACTGTAATGGAGAAACTGCTAGGTAAAATCAGGAGTTATCTAAGATATTATCTAGATCTAAGTAAACATGATTACAACATAATAAATAATTCTATAACAAATTATGTACATAATATTAGAATCCAATAATTACATCAATTTCTTGTATCTGTAACAAATGAATGAAACACCTGTAGTTTACTTTTTTAATTGAATTCACACCATGAAATTGAAATTAATTAATTTTACATTATCAAATGTTGATAGAATATGACATAACTTGGTTTAAATTATAATTGGAGGAGTATCTAACAGATATTGTGAGTTGACGGAAATGTGGTAGAAAATGTGTTAGTATCATCGGTTACGTTTCGTCAAGGTTATCACCATTCGACTACCATAATCCGCCTCGTAGATTATTATCAAACGAGAGAGGAAACTTGCGACATCGGCCGGTCGTGGCCTCTCTCTACCTACTTCTCTCTCTCTTTTTCTTTCTATCTTTCTGTCTCTCTTTCCCTATCTGCCTAAGACTTTCACCTCGGCGGTCTGGCGTTCATTCATAAATTGATTATTAAAGGCTCTCTCAGCTCGGTTTGGCCACGACCACTGGTGTCCGTGATATATACGCGTTTGCCGTGGCACGAGCTCGTACCTTCACACTTACACTCTTATACCCATGTACACACATATACCGGGTGAATCATTTAAAACAGGCCATCCGAATAATTCGATTGCTATTGGAGATAGAAATAAATGAAATATGCTTACTTTCAAGCCTACTGTAATCTTTGTTACATATCTATAATTTATTATATCTCACCTGTTACATTCTTATTTTGTATGTAATAAATAAAAATAGACAAAATAAACCTATGAGTAATTAAACGTCCAATTGAATAGTAAAATGTATTTTTCTACTTAAAAAAAGGAAGTTAATCTGAGTGTATACTTTATGGGAATTATTTAAAAAGAAATTATTAATGTCAAATTATGCTATTTTGAAAACTAAGAAAGTTTTGTTGAATATATTTTTTTGGATCATTGATAGCAATCGAGTTATTCGGAAGGCCTATTTTAAATGCCTCACCTGGTACACACAATGGTACGCGCGCACATATATGTATTTATGTAGGTGGTAAGTATACATATACATATTCACAAATACATTGTTTGTGGTGTCTGTTGAATGGACGTACGACGCCGTGCAATCGTACTCGTTTCACTTTGAAATCTGAGCTTGCACGGATTCAACTCTCCTGGAAAGTTACGAGGAATGTGTGCTTTTTACTCGTTGTAAGCTTTCCCTCTCGAAATTGCTACGATATTTTTTGTTTTTATCATTATTATTATTATTATTATTATTATGAAAAATTATATAATGTTAAATTAAAATGATGTAATTTGTACTTGGAACAAATTCATTTTTTCGATTTGATTGTGAGATAAACAATTATTTTTTAATGAAAAAAAGAAAACAAAGAATAAAATCATATTTATGAGAAAGTTTGTTACTTCAAAGTTACGTGATTTCATCGAGAGTTAATTTACTCTAAATTTCAATATTTCTTATTTTCATTCACAAATTATTTCTCTCTCTCATATACTTTTATCTATAATTATATAAAATATATAATTTAAATATGAATGAGAGAGAGAGAGGGAGAGAGAGAGAGAGAGAAATAAAGATTTTTTACACATTGATTTTTTCTCAAATAAGCAAACATAACTTTGTACATATAGATATAAATAAAAAAAAAATATTTACACAAACACACATAAGTATGTATAATGTATATCATTGAGACACATATATACAAAACCATTTCATTAAGAACACCTGAATATCTCGATTGCTCACACGTAGGTGTCTAATAATACCTTTGCAACTAAAATGATAGTTTTTCTCTCTTCTCTCCTTCTCTCTCTCTCTCTCTATCTCTCTATCTATCTCTCTATCTCTCTCTGTATGAAAAGATAACTAGTACGATAAATAAAATTTTCTTCTAGAGGTTATTTCTAACATGGAACCGGTATCATTCTTTTTACAAATACAATAAAACGTTTGGGTGTAACCGTGTTTCAATGCTCCACCCTGTATAAAAATAAACATACACATACAACCCCTCTCCCTTTCCCACCCTCCCCTTTCCATCCCGACACACATTCACATTGAGCACACGTATCTTTCGATATTCACACGAATACATAGGAACACAAACGTACTCGTACTCGTACGAGCATATAACACAGGACAACAAATATATTTTATAAACGTATACATTTAAACTCGTCATCCTATTTACATCCATCTATCCCTCCCCTCACCGTATCCCACCTCACAAACACATTCTCTCACACACGGATGCATGCATGCACACATGTACAAGCAAACAAGCATCTTTTCTCGTATTGTATCGAATTTCGATCTATCTGTGCGATATCACCGATCGATATTTATATCCACCGAGAAGAGGATCCTTCTCGCGTTCCGCAGGGTCATCCTTCCCTTACTCAGAACGAAGAAGAAGAATAAGAATAAGAATAAGAATAAGAAGAAGAAGAAAAAGAAGTGAAGAAGAAGAAGAAGAAGAAGAAGAAGAAGAAGAAGAAGAAGAAGAAGAAGGAGGAGGAGGAGGAGGAGAAAGATCTTAGGTAGAAACGGTGCGAGCTATAGGTACGAAGTAAATCCTATGGGGCGCATAAAGACGCGACGAAATACGAGCGAAGGCATCAGGCCGATAGCTCGTCGTGAAGGCAACCGCTACGAGCTGCAAGCGAGAAAAAGAAAGAAAGAAAGAAAGAAAGAGAGAGAGAGAGAGAGAGAGAGAGAAAACGAAGAGAAAGAAAAAAGGAAAAAAGAAAGAAAGAAAGAAAGAAAGGGGAAAGCGCGGGAGGATAGGCCCCGTCGGAGGAGAGACGGTCTCTTGGAGTGTCGAGGATGAAGAAGTGGCGTGAGGGAGGGGTGTTGTAAGAGGAGGGGGAGGATGAAGGGGGATATGGAGGAGATAGGGAGGGAGGGAGGGAGGCCGCAAGGGCGCGCCGAGGGCCCGAGATGGAAAAGAAGAAGGAAGAAAAGAGGTGTGGCACGAACCTCTCTCCTGCATTGTCTGGTTCGTACTATACCTCTCTCTTTCTTTCTCTTTCTCTCTCCCTCTCTCTCTCTCTCTCTTTCTTTCACTCATTTTCTTTCTCTGTTACTCTTACGAGAGTGTAGCCAGACTGGTCCACGCAGCATCCGAATCTATCTACATACGGCATACCATAGGCCGCATGAGTCTGCTGTTGGATTTAAGTGTGAGTGGTTAGCGCGACGAAGACGACCAAGAGACGCGAAAGAGGACTTAGACGATGTCGACGACGAGGAATACATACGACTACTACTAATACTAATACTAGTACTAATACTAACTGATACTATGATAGACACACACACACACATACACACGTGCTAGCGCATACACATACATATACAAAGTGTAAACGCAACGCAATGCAACGCAACAGGCGCGCGACAGACCCGACCGGTATTCAAAGTTGCTGAACTGACAATGAGAGAAAGAAAGAAAGAAAGAGAGAAAGAGAAAGATAGAGAAGAATATGAGAAGGAGATGGAGAGTGAGTGAAGAAGAGGGGGAGTAGGCACGAGCCTAACTGCAAGCAGCATCCCACGCGCCTCTGGACCAACGTTTAGAATACCTCAACCCCCTCCCTTCCTTTCTTCTTCTTTTTCTTCTTCTTCTTCTTCTTCTATAGCTCTTTCTCTCTCTCTCTTTTTCTAACTTTATCTTTCTCTTCCTCTATCTATCTATCTATCTATCTATCTATCTTTACATATCTTTCTCTCTTTCTATCTCTTTTCGTACTTTCTTTTTAATTTTTTTTTCCCTTTAAATTGTCTCGTTCTCTTTCTCTTTACTTTATTTTTAGTTTCTTTTTCTCTCTAATTGCTTAATCCTCTCTCTCTCTCTCTTTCTCTCTCTCTATTTCTTTTTCTCTTTTTATCTTTCCAGCTTTCTTTTTAATTTTCTTTTTTTATTCTTTAATTATTTAATTCTATCTCTCTCTCGCTTTCTCTCTTCTTTAAAATTCGCTTACTCTTTCTCAATGCGCGTGCAAGAAAATCCATGCGAGTTATACGCGTTATATACCATTAGATGTTCGTATTTCTTAACGTCCTTTTCTCTTCCTTCTCTTCCCTTCCTTCTCCACCTCCTTCTCTTCTTGAGTTCCTTTTTTATTATTTAATTTAATTTAATTTAATTTTATTTTATTTTCTTTACGTTTTCTTGATTCTCATCTTCTTCCTCTTTGGTACTCACGAATTAATTTCTTCCAAGTCGTTAGTCGAATTATGTCCACAAACGGAGCCAATGTCTCGTTCGAAAAATATTTCGATGTCCCTTGATCGAATCCTTAGGATTGAGAGAGAGAAATTGGGTGAAGGAAGGGAGGGAGGAGGGATAGGGAACGAGTTTCGAAGGTTGTTTTTCGAAACACACGATATCATCTCTCACGAGCAATTCGTTATTTTCATCGCACGCGAGACACGATCGAGTTCAAAGATCTGAGGATTTTACAAAAGTGTGTTAGAGAATTTCATTTTTTCGAAAGAGAAAAAGAGAGAGAGAAAGAGACAGAGAGAGAGAGAGACAGAGAGAGTTTTTGGGAAATGGATAAATTGAGTCGTAGTTGTAAATGTTACGAGAGTTCAAGAATTGGTTTATTATTATTTTTGTTGTTGTTTTAATTGTATACAATATAATAATAGAATGAATAGATTAATATATAATAATAATTATATAATATTAATATATAATAATTAATATATGATATTAATAGAAATTAATATTATATATTTATAATATATTACATATATATTAAAATATTAAAAATCTTATATAATATATTATAAATATAGAATATATTATATATATATTATTTATTATATAATAAAATATATAATAAAAAAATTGAACTCTAATAAGAAATATATTTATAGAGCATTATATCTTAACTATTTTCGAAAAAGATATTCTGTTGTTTTATTTTTATTTAAATATAAAATAATATCTATTATTTATTATAAAATAGAAAATATTATAATAAATTTAATACACAAACTTCCCAAAAATTCTAAAATAATATTATATTTATTACCCTATCTAATATAATATCTTCATATATTCTATTCCAATAGTATTAAAAACCTCAAAAAAAAAAAAAAACATCTTCAAATTCATTACTATTCGTTAATAATTTAAATATAGAAAAACAATCACAATACTTAAGTATAATTTAATAAAAATAAATCAATCAAATCACTAATCACTATTCCATTAAACAAAACACGAAATTCCGGCATTATGTGAGCTATTGATGTAACCCAATATAATTACTTCATCTCCCATTCCAATTTCTCTCTCTCTCTCTCGTATTTAAAATTCTTAAAAACATCCGTAAAGAACGTTAGGAAATCTGATCACCGTAATAGCTTCTTCCGCTCTTTTCGTAGTAGCCGTTAAGAGATACTCTCTCTCTCTCTCTTTCTCTCTTTCTCTCTCTCCCACTCCTTTATTCAGCAAGAAAGCCGAAAATCTTGGCCGTATAGGTACACGGAACCGTTCGCCATTCATAAAGCGGCCGCGAACTTAACGTACGAAGATGTCCGCTATATAACGTCAAGAAAATTAATGGACGTCGTTATTCGGCCCGTTCTCGGGCTCATCCAAAGACAACAACGAAGAATACAAGCATACTGATGGTGGGTGGGGTGAAAGAAGGGGGAATATGAAAAGGGAATATGAACGAGGAGTCAGAGGGGGTCAAAGAAGCTTTAAGGGGACTTCGAGGGACTTCGAGATGGTTCGGGAAGGGGGAAGAGGTAGACAGAAAGACTATGGCGAGGGTGGCAAAGTATCTTTACAACGACAAGCTATACACACTCCTATATACACTGCTATATAAATTCTACCTAATATATCTCCCCAAGGTTGTTGAAAAAAGCGAGCACGCATGTCGAATTCCAGTTCGTTCGTACCAATGATGTATCAATCTCTTCTCTATATTTATTCCATTATATTTTATTGATTTCATTTTTTTTTTCTAATTTGCTTTTTCTTTCTTCTTTCGTTTAACACGTTCGTCGTCCAGCTTGTTTCGGTTGAGTTTCTCGCCAGGCCCAAAATTCGACTGTCGGCGCGCCGTAACGTAAAGAAGCGATAAGTAAAAATATCAACAATGCGACCCGAGAGTGAGAGAGAGAGAGAGAGGGAGAGAGAGTGTATTATGGTTATATTATATTATTTATATTTTATTTACCGAAAATAATAAAATATAAAAATATCGTTTATTTACCGAAAATAATTTTGTTTCAAAATGGGAAATGTGATAAGTTTTTCCAACCTAAAAATACTGTACCTTCAACAAGAAGAGTGTCACCGTATACGGTGACGGGACCCTCGGGGAAGCATGCCCGTCTCCGGTATACGGTGCCATGGCAACGAAAGTGTTAAATCAGCGGTCGCCAAATTTTTTGACCTTACGGGTTCAGTAAATTCATAATTTAAATCCCGCGGATCATTAATAGGATTTTTTAAATGTTAAATATATTTATAAAAAAAATTGTGATCTAAGAACACATAAAATGTACCTAGTTAACACGTTCCATGCTACGTGTACCATCGGTGGTACACGTTAAACTTGTTTTTCAGGTCACGTGTACCACCAGTGTACTATTAAACATATTTATTTAATACATTGAAAATATATGTTTATAACAAATTGAATTCTGTAAAAGAATATTTCTATTAAAATATTGATGCATTATATAAAATGCAGTATAGAACAAAGCACATAAGTTATTAGCAATAATTAATAATTACATGTAATGATTGATTTTGTTAAAGCAAAATTAAATGGCCTGAATGACAAGTTAGATAAAAAGGGCTTGGCACGGAACGTAATAAAAATGAAACTATTAATTGTAACCAAATTATGAAAGCTATAATATGTATTGTTATGAATTGAATTATGTTTTAAGATACATTGAAACTTAACGTGTGATGAGAGTAAGTATATTCCACATTTTTCTGAGAACCAGCAAAATTTTCTCGCAGCCCACCACTTTAACAACCTCTGTTTTAAATGATTGAAAGATATTTCGTGTTTTTTTTTTTGTAAAATGTTTATATTGTAGATGAGATGGAATTGTGGAGAAAGTTTTGAAACATTTTGTATGTTCGTGTGTGAAAGTTGATTTTTATTGTTTTATAAAATTTGAACTTTTGTTTTTCTAGTTATTGTAAGTATTAATTTTTTAAAATAAAAGTTATATATATATATAGAGAGAGAGAGTTTTAAAAGTGATTTTAAATAAAGGTGATAATTATAAGTAGAGATAATTAAAAATTGAAATGTTTGAACAGTTAAGAATATCGACAGGATTATAGAGAAGGATGTAAGATGACATTTGTTAGGCATATAACAGAATTTAATTTAATATTCTATGTTGAAATAAGTTTCAATATTGTTATATAAATAAATATATCGCGATTAATGATGTATTTATTTACTTATACTTGCGAAATTTGAGTTTCGTTGATAGCACTCGGTGTCTTAGTGACGATTTTGATATTTAACAAATTTTAAGATAAAATAAAATTCGTAAAAAAATTATTTTCACAATTAATATAATATATTTATTTTGAAACACTTATAATATCAATGAATTTATTTAAAAAAATATAAAATAGTATAAAAATCATTTGTAGTAGATTCGAATCGAATTGAAAATGTTACGAAAATACTTGCCACATGGCAACGGATATTTCGACCAACAAGAATAAAATAAGAATAAAAATACAAATAAAAATAAAAGAAAAGAAAAGAAGAAGAAGAAGAGGAAGAAAAGATCCGAGTATCCGATCCGATATCGGAAATTAAATGTGGAACCGGATCTTTACGAGCCATCGATAGTTAAGGGTTGATTCGCGAGGTACGATTAAAGTGAAAGAAGGTAAATTTACAGATAAAAGAAAGAAGAACTTGGATTGTCGAATTGTCCATTCTTATCGTTGATATTCCGATCGACGTATAATAGTTTTCACAAACGAATCTTGATATATTATTTCAATAAAATATAAAGTAGGACAATCGATATTAAATGATCTTAAAATAATAATAAATTAATATATATATCAGTTAATTAAATATAATAGGAAAGTAACTAAAATATATTTTAATTTAATTTATTATTTAATTTTAAATAATAAATAACTGAAATAATTAATTTTAAATAATAAATTATTGAAATAATTAATTTGAAATAATAAATTATTATTTAATTTTAATAATTATATTTAAACTATATATATAATAATTATATACTACTATTATATATAATGGTATATATACTATTATAATATATTAGTAATTATATTATATTTATTAATTTAATTATAATAATATAATTAATTTATAATAATGAACTATAATTATTATAGTATATTAGTAAATTAGTATATTAGTATATTAGTATATTAGTAAATATACTATAATAATTTATATATATAATAAATATATATATTGTAAGCTTATATATAATATAATAATATAATATATAATATATTATTGTAAGCTTGAATACAAACTAATGATAATCTAATGATAATTGAATCACATTATACAAATATAATCTGTTGTGAATTATTTAAATACAAAAGTTATTATAATTACGAAACAAAATCAAATGGTATATTTGTCTCATTGTTTTTGAAGTTGATATCAAGTACTGGTAGATACTTTAGCAACCAAAAATTGATATAATATAAACCTCACAAACACACACACACACACACATATATATATATATATATATATATATATATATATACATGGGCGTATATACCTGATACAAATACTTTTGGCTGAAAAATACAAAAAATACGAACTTACCGTTCTAATGTCAGAAAAGTGTATCGAAAGAGGTGAGGATTATGCCACACACGTACAAACACAAATACAGAGATCTCTGGTATATACATATAAAGTATTGCCCCCTCTCTCCACTTTTGGTTTTCTTAGCTCTCCGTGTAAGGGGAGAGACAGAAACGAGGTGTATCCGGTTCGATAAAAAGCCGAGTGGACGTTCCCTCGTGCCCAAATACGATTTCGTTCTGGCCATTATACCCTGCCTCGCGCCCTCTCATACTCTCTTTTACTCTCTCTTTCTCTTTTTCATACTTTTTTTTCTCTTTCTTTCTCTTGATAGCTCTCCTGAGATGCCTCCCGATACCTCCTGAGATCTTTTGGTTCGGTTCTTTGCTCGCTTGCTCGCTGAGTTCCACCAGGTTGCTTATCGCGTCACACCGCCGTACGACAAGCTCTCGTTTCTCGTTTGTCCAGGACAAGAAGACAACGTGTGCCTTCTTCCACCGAGATCGAGAATCGAACCATTTTCGAGTTTCGATCGGATCTTTAACGTACGACTCCAAATTATCTTTATTACGTATGCATATACTTAGGTCACTACATTGTACAAAGGAGTCATTTAAATTCTACTTCTTTTTTTAGAGTACTGTTTTTTTTTTTTAATATTATAATTTCATTGTTAGAATACATTTATTTATCTTTTTACAATTTCGTATTATTTCTATCAAATTTTATTCTCTACTCTAAATTATCATCTGTATTACATATGCATATGCTTAGGTCAATAGATTGTACAAGGGAGTCATTTAAATTGTGTGTGTGTGTGTGTGTATATATGTGTACTTCTTTTTTTAGAGTTAGTTTAAATTGTTAGAATACATTTTTATTTTATTACAATATTGTATAATTTATATCAAATTTTATTCTATTTCAAATTATTTTTATTACGTATACTTACATATACTTAGGTCAATACATTGTAGAAAGGAGTCATTTAAATTCTACTTCTTTTTTCTAGAGTACTGTTTTTTATTTTTAGTATTATAATTTCATTGGTAATATTAATTTTGATCTTATTACAATTTCGTATTATTTCTATCAAATTTTATTCTACTCCAAATTGTTTGTAATACTTATGCATATACTTAGGTCAATACAAAGGCTGTACAAAACATCATATAAATTTTACTTGATTTTATTTATTATGAGTATTATAATTTTATTATTTAAATGAATAAATTTAAATTTTATTATAATCTCATATAATTTATGCAAGATCTTCTTATTAATTAATTCTTTCTATTTATTCATACATTAATAATAATTCTTTTAAATAGAATATAATAAACAATAAACAATATTATTATTTATGTACACATAAAATATAACTAAAATAAAACTACATATTAGATATTTTTATCACAGATTAGGATTTATATATTTTTAAGAAATACAGAGAATATTCGTTGTCAATCGAATGTTTGTATTAAAGGTTACTATAATATTTTCTTTCTATTTTTTTCATTTCAAGATATGTATAAACAATATTTTGTTTGGCACGTTGGACTATCTTTCGTTATCGAATCATAGGAAAGTGAACAACGTAAATCGAATCATTATAAATCGAATTTTCCTCAAACTTTTAAATATTTGTTAACAATAAAGTTATATCATTTAATAATTATAATTTCTTATTATTAATAATTAATTAGTAGAATATGAGACATCGTTGTTTTCGTTTATGTTAAAGCTTCGTTGGTTGTTATTAATGAAAACATTTCATTCGTTGTGGAAGAAACTTGAATCGATGAAAAAACTTTTAGTTTGCTTAGTCATCTTTCTTTTAACGGCTGCCAATCGAACGACATTCACACATACATACATACATTCACACATATGTGTGTATAATACATACATTTTCCTACTACTATTTATGTACGTGTATTTTATTTAAATCTTTAATTTATGTGAAACAACTTCGTCGATACCCATATACGACGAAGAAATAATAATAATAAAATAAATAATAATCGAGATAAATGAAAAAAAAAGAAGAAAAAAAAAAAAGGTTTGATCAAGTAGTCGAAAATGTAAACTGGTTCATTTGAAGATAATTGCAATAAATGCAAACCGAGAGTAGACATTTCTAGAGTACAACTTTCAAGTACTTTCTATGATGATAATCAACTGTCGTGGATTATTCAAACACAAAAGTGGCATTAGCTTTGAAACACATTTAAATAAAACATATTTTTTTTTTTTATTATTTTATTATGAATGTTTATCATTATTTTTCTATCCCATGTACATTTTTAGTGTTTCACGTATTACAAAACACGGTGTGTATAATATTATAAATAAAATAAATAAAAGTAGAATAGAAAAACAAGAAGATTTGATCGAGTAGTCGAAAATGTTAGCTGTATCGATTACATATACATATATATATATATATATATATATATATATATATATATATATATATATATTTAATTCGAGATTTGTGCGTGCTACCGTCGAAAATAATTTATTAGAACGTTTAATCTAGAATCTTCGTTGGTTCTTCATTTCAATGACTAAGCATGCAATTATGAAATCGAGACGGTAAATGATAGGGCTTGGTTGAGAGTCCCAATAAGGCAGGACGAGATCGAATCGAGGAATAGTAATAACGGGTTTCATTAAGCCGTCCTCGTAGTTTTTATCTTAATGTTTAACGCATCGATTATACATTGATGTAAGTTGTCTATCGTTGTTGCAACCGACAAATAATTAAACGGAAAATTGATCATCTCTCGATGAAAACCTTGAATCTTTTACAAGAACAGTTTCTAATAATTCGCAGTTCATCTATTCTATTCATTTATTTTTATACCATTTGTTTTTATTAATTAATTTATTTTATTTCTATTCAAATGTATCGTGCTATTAGGATACAATTATAAATATAAATAATAAAATATAAAATATGTTATATATTATATTATATTTTATATTCTATTCCATTATATTATATTTTATTTTATATTATATTATACTATATTTTATATTATATTATAGTTTATATTATATTGTATTACATTATATTATATTATATTATATTATATTATACTAGGGTGCCCCGGCCACGCGTTGCTGTGGCTTTTTTTGAGGTGAAAACTTTTTCAAAATCAGATCGATTTAAAAATCGTTAAATGAAAGAACGTAAAACTGATAAAAAAAAGATAATTTATTAATTAATAAAATTCATTATATAATTTTTTATTCTATATATTAATTACTAAATAAAAGTCTATATATAAAAATCAGTGTCACAATTTATTTGTCTATTAATAATTCTGAAACTGCTTATCTTATCTTATTGAAATTTGTTTTATTACATTCGTTTTTTTCCAACTTAGCACCTAGCATAATTTCAAAACACCAAACATCCATTTCTTTAATTCATTGTATTTAATAACATCAATTAATCTATTATATATTTACATATCGCAATAATATGATAATCACTAATCATAATAACACTAAAAGAAACATTATAAATCTGTAAGTTTTATGGATTGTACGATGTTTTTCCGTTCGTATTTTAGCACGAAAGTCATAGCTTCCTTTTTATATTCTTGCATGTAACGTGGACTGCCTATGTACGATTATGGTAGAATGACTGAATTACCAATTTCTGCGGTTTCGGCGTTGTTTACAATAGTCCCACGCAAGTGATTGTATTCTTCCGCACGCAGTTTCTGTTGATTAAATCGTAAGTATCATAGTCATTCGCTCCCTATCTTCACGTACATGTCTACTATGAATTGTTGGCAAAGTTCACGAAATCGTAGAATGATTTTGTCCTGACCGCGTCTAATCATCAACCGATACGCATAGTAATCCTTCGAGCAAAACATACATAAATAGAATTAATGAAATTATTTAATGATGAAAAATGTTAAAAGTATAATTAGGGCCAGGATTTTTGC